>NW_017536976.1:21855-33320 GCF_001853355.1 Bactrocera latifrons | reverse complement strand
ATTGAATTTGTGGAACAAACAAATTTTTACCAAGTTCAAAATATACACTTTTGAGGGACTTAACCGCCCATATATGAAGGTTTAAACTGCAGTAGCTGCTCTTGCACATACTCGTATAATATGCCACATAAACTTTTTGAATTCGTTGGCCGATATCCATTTTCCAGTTCGGTTTGTAATCTATCTCGACTTTCGTTACTCACCTAAACATTGCGATGGTTAAATATAGTGTACATTTTCGTTTACTTATAATATGTTTTATTGTTTGATATCAAAGATTCCGTGCTTAACAATTTCCACTAAAGACAAAGCTATGCCATTCGCAATATTGTGGTGAAAATGGAGAAATTCTGATTGTTACAAACTTGTGAAAGAAATTCAATAACCTAGAAAAATGTGCAGCCTAGCCTACAATTCTTTTGAGCTAAAATGATTAAACAATTTTTTGCGAATTATTCATAACTTTTAATTATTCTTAACTATTATCAATGTAATTAGTAGCCAAATACATTAAGTGGCAACTGTTGCTTCAAATTTCAGGTATCAATTTTATAGTAATGGGTGCTTTTTTATACATTTCTAATATAAAGCACTGGAATCCTTCAACTACGACTTAATAGACTTCGCACTCTTAGTCCGCCAAAACAAAAAAAAAAAATATTTTGAGCGCTTCGAAAGCGATTTCTCGTTCTCTACCGTAAATATGTGTTTGGCATTAGCTCCAAGCAGAAATCTTGTGTTGCTTTCTGTAGCTTTGTTTGCTTTAAGGATATGACGCCAGTCAATGTCCCTGCGCGATCATATTTCTCACTTGTCGGTGAGCCTGTAATGTTTACAATTGCTTGTCAGCAATGTCAGTTTGGTTTACCGTCTCCCTTTTATAACTTCATAGCTTTCCCGCATTTCGCAAAGTTTATCGCCACGGTCGTTCAGTCGTCATCCAAGTTGTATAAAATACTTGCAGTTTTAACTACTAAAATATAACTAGTGTGCTGGTGAATTAGATTGCCAAGTGAGGACTTGAGTCGGTGGAACCTGCAATGGAAAATATAATAAAATCAAAAGTTAGATTATTTGCAAATATTAAATTCAGTTCAGAAATTATGTTACTCAATTCTTCAGTTATTTACTTTTAACAAAGTATTTACAATACTAATCAGTTGTGGATCTGAAAATTCTTTCCGATTTTGCTGTTCCATAGAAAAAATTTTCCTTCATATATAGTTTTAGTTTTAGTTTTGATATTACTTCGTAAATTTTCTAAATATAATATAAATTAGCTTCCACGCTCTATCTTTCAGATAATGCAATACGAACTGAGCTACGTAGAGTTTTTGTTTTGAGTACTCCTGCTAATGCAACGTGCAAAATCCATTTTAAATGAATGAAGTGAAGTTATTGGCGCCGCAAAGACTGAATGGTGCCATTTCTGAGAGCTTATAGTCGCCAATGAGTCAACAGCCATCATCAGTGACATCACACTTATGTCTATATGTGAACGTGGGAGTGGCTTCTGTGTACGAATTACCCAGCCGGAAACGACTTTTCCTAAATCAGTAAAATATGAATTTTATTTCTAACTGTAATTCCTATTAAGTTTAAATAATCACAAAAAAGTTAAAGTGGTATCGTAAAAGGACCGTCATAATTTTTTGCACTACGAGTCTGCCTCATATTTGAAGTGATACAATCCACAAGCCATTGTTAAAACGCCACTAGATTCTCAAAGAGTGTGCTCGTTGGGGTAAGAGAAATCATTGGTTCATATATTTTCAAAAAATTAAGTCGGCCATAATGTTAAGCTGCAGAGTCAGAATTTGAAACCTTTTTATGCCTGAATATCAGAATATTAATGTGGGTGACCTTTGATTCCAATAAATGACCCCCACTTGCGATAAAGCCAATAAAACACACAATTTATTAAAGAAGCATTTTTGTGAGTACATTAGCTCCACTCTAGGGCTTGTCGTCTGGCTTCTAAAATCATACGCTAAAAAACCGCTAGACTATTTTATGTACGATTATGTGAAGTTGCTTGCCTCCGCAGATAAGACGATTGACGGAAGAGAATATTAAGCATATTATTGCTGACTTACGGCACCCATTGCTGTAAAAAGTGATCGAAAATTGGACTCCTCGACTGAAATGTGTTCGAGCCAGCCGCGGTGTTCATAGACGGTAATACTATGTACTGTAAAGCTACGAAATCTCAACGATTTATTGTTTATGAGAAAGAGGCGCGATTTTTGCCCGTTTCTACATTGTAAGTGAGGGATGTTTAGATAATGCACCGAATTTTGCTGAATTTTTTCGGGTAGTTCTTGAGGTTTAGGATTTCAGCCAAGGGACACTTGTGTGCCAAGTATATATACATTTTTATTGAACTTATCGCCTTCACGGCAGATAGACAGTTAATAGGTTTAGTTGTTGCCTACAAGAGTTGTTGCAACAGGTCGCATGAGCATAAAAATTAATTTGCTGGTTTGATATATAGTATTATCGCTTTTTAATGGAGAAAAACCATATCGATACTAATTTGCTGAAGTTCGCTATAACCGGAATTGTATCCATTTCAGGAAGGCTACGGAAAGCAGTAATGCAAAAATTTATTGCGACATTTGTACCAATTTCGACTAAATTTGAATTTTTCTGAAATCACTGACACTACTTTAATCGATCTATATGAAAAAGGTTAATTTGTCCGTCGATATACGCGAACTTGTTTCTCCGGTTTTGAGATGTCGCCCCGAAAATTTCCTCACGTCTTTTGCTCCCCAAGAAGCCGCTTATTTGTTGGAATCGGTATCGAATCACTTCAACACATAGCTTCTATACGAACTGAACGATTAAAATCAAGTTCTTGTATGGAAACTTCATTATTGGTAAAGAGTTTTTTAAGCTTCTGTGCAACTGAAATTTGCGTTTTTTTTTTATCATTAATAATTCTTTTATAATACTTTCCATACGGTTATTATCATATCGGAGTGGAAAGAATTTCTTTTGGGGAAATTATGCGAATTATTCTTCAACGAATATTTGATACAAATAAATCTTGACATCAATTGCCCCAAATCAAATGCTTATGTATTTTCGGCGCTTGATATGTGTTTTAGGCAAGTTTGCTATTTAATTAGAAACCTTGACCCAAAGCCTTAATATTATACCACAAAGTGACCGCTGGTATGCTCTTCACTTATATGTGGGGCAAATAAATATTGCTTTGGAACTCAAGCTCAATATTGCACACTTATGGACACTTATGCACGCGCGTCGCCTCATCTGATTCAAGTGTTATACCATCATTGCGTTGCCAAGGTGGCTTGATATGGCTTAGAGTGAGGAGGCTGCCGACTGGTCGTTAAATTTCTGACCTCGCTAAAAGCACACAAATAAAACATGCCTAGCCGAAGCAAAAGTGGAGTGAAAGCGCGTAGTGGAATATAAAAGTAGCTAAAGAAATTGTCAGACAATATACTCGTACACTCCCATGTTCTAGTAAGACCAAAAGCAATTCACATAGAGCATAGTAGGAGGCGCTTAGATTTATTGTTTAATTTAACTTTAGAAATAGGTTCGCTGAAACGTTTTTGAGCAACCTTGAACAAAGCTGTTAGCGCTATAAAAATCTACTTAATAAAGGGAGATTAATGTTTTACTGCTTCAGAGTGTTGCAATTCTTTGACTAAAGCTATCAAGTGTGCCTTGTTGCCGACACAACAAAGGAAATGTGAAACAAATCACGCATTTAATGTATCTTTTTATGTTCGCAGAGTTGTCCTTACTACTACATAAAGTTTAAGCTAACCATATTTTACAAAAAACGAGAGGTGATAACAGTGAGATCTGAACTTAGACAGACATATAAATGGAACAGTATTAATCTAAAGTTGTTTTCTCAGCCCATAAGCTGAATTCCGCCCATCTTCATTTTCCTAATACCATAAGTTGAAACCGGCGGATTTATCAAGAAACTCTTTGTGAAGACATGTGCTACGCACAGACGAAATATCTGTTTTAATCAATCAACCATTCGAAAATAACAAATATTAATAATACCGAAAAGAATCAAGCGAAAAGCCACAGTGCAGACGGCTTTGGCGCTTTGTCCGCTTGTGGTCGCCGAAAGTCGCTTTGGTGCTCGCTTCCACTATGGCAACTTTCAACGATTTCTATAAGTAGATACATACAGCCATTTGCGGTTAGAAGTAACGTAATCTTATGGCATCGTTTCGCTACTTTCCAATTTTACCATCGATCTGTCTATAATCGTTTGGAACCAGCCACAATTTATGGTCAATGACGGCGCTCAACTGCAACCATCATTCACATTATTGTCTCGGTTAGTTGAATAATTTATTTAATAAATTTCCATAAATTTCTCTTATGAAACATTATGAGCATAATTTCAATTTCAAGTTATGGCTTTGAAAATTTTCACATGTACTTATTTGTCATTGGTTATGTAATTTCGTTGGCCTATCACTTGTCACACATTATTAGTCATAACAACAATGTTATTAGAAAAAATGCCGGGTATAATAATGTTATCAATAAAAAATTGTTTATTGATTTTAAAGAATATAATGTGAGAGTGGCGACCATATGATATCACTATTTTCTTATGTGTGTCAGGCTAAGTAAATATGCTAATTTCTCGTAACGTCAAGAATAATTTCACTTGGACAGATAATTGCATAATGTCGCATATTTATAAAGCCTAAAGTCAACCAAAGACTTACAAGTATTATGCCATCTTATATCTACTTCAGCCAATTCGCCGCGTCCGTAAAAAGTATGGCAATCTATATGCTTCAACTTTAGTCTATCGCAAGCTGGAAAGTGTTTTTGTAAAACCAATTTTAATTTCGAAAGTAAGTCTTTGTTTCAAGGAAGTATCGGGTATTCTGCATTTCTCCCTGTCATCCCTCGCTTATATGGAAGACAGCTAAATTTTTTTTTTTTTTTCTAGGTCAAAAATTACCGCGATCTTTCAACCAGTGTGTTTACAGCAGCTGTTTATGTCAGTCGACCTCAGTAATGTTTGTCGAATTTTAAAATTTAAATCAACGTATTCAAACGGCTGTCAAATACCTCCGCTTTTTTGCTCTTTATTCAACGCTTTATAAAAAGTGTTTCAGTGATCGGATTTAGTTCAAATATGCCTCGTTTCGTTCGATAATCTCTTTCCATCTGTACGGCAACTTCAAAATACCAACTTCGTAGAATCCTCCTTATTTGCGAGGAACTCGGGCAGCCACATTACACTAGCCTCTTTTGAGTTCAACTTTACACCAACAAGGGCGTTCGCCGCAGACAGCAATAGGGGGCTATCACTTGGTGCTATGTCCGGCCTATATGGTGGATGCGATAGAACCTCCCATCCGAGCTCAAGAAGCTTCCGACGAGTCATCAACGAAGTGAGTGGTTATGTGTTGTCCTGGTGGACACCACACCCTTCTATTTATTATCATTCCAAAGAACATTCTTTCATATATTTTTCTTAAGATTATCTCTTTCAAATGTTGGCCGTGCCTACGACTCAGATGGTCCAATCGTTGAGTTCAATTTTCGCTAACTCGCTCGAGCATTTCGACTGGTAACTGCATATTTATTTTTATGTGAAATACCTTACTTACAATTTCAAAACAATTGTTAATACAAGCATACTTTTAAAGCAAGCATCAACACTCTTTCGAAACATTTTCTATAATTCCGTTAAAGCGCACTTACTATTATATATTATAGCATACATATATGTATCAAACATATAACGCTAGGAATTTAAGTTTCAAATACAAAAGTAACAGCAATGATATCATAATTCTGAGGGCATGTCCATTTGCAACTTACAAAAGCAAAATAGAATGGAATGAAATCAGCTGACTATGGCATTTGTGTAATTCATAGCACTGGAGCAGCCACAACAGACTGTTGCAAAATGCAAATGATAAAGTGTCAATCACTTGCGCATAGAAATCACAAATAATAAACTTGCTTGCGACATTGTTCTGAATCAATGTACAGAAAAACAAAAGTGAATCAAAGTTCTAAAATTACCTGCGACTCCACGCGTCAAGGCGAATGTTGACTGATAGTGACCCCTAATGATGCAACACATTTTAAAATATATGCGTTTACATAGAAACAAGTGCAACGATTTTTACTCTTTGTGATCAACCAGCTCATACGCAGCGCATGTACAGATGTATGTGTTTATATATTGCCTTACATATGCACACATTTATTTGTAGAATTTTTACACTCGTCAAAATGTCAGAATAACTGTTCAATTTATAAAAATGTTGGAACTGTTAACCAATGAAGCAATTGCCGTCAATCAATCCATTCCGTAAGGTATTTTTCTTCCACACCGCCAACGACTTTTCTTGTGCTTTATTTTGTTTCGAGCCATTAGTCGGGATAGATATATGTACATATATATAAGTTCATATAGTTTTTAAAAAAACTTGGGCTTTTTTGTACCTTCTGGTAAAATTTATTATATTTATCGAGTTAAAGTTGAAAGAAGGTTTCCTCTAGAGCTCTTCAAATTATTCTACTAATCTGAAAACAGATTATAGTTAAGCTCACACCTGGGGCAAGTGCTGACAAATATCTCTGAGGCCGAAACGAAGCGGTAGCAGAAACCAAACCTTGTAGGTAAGGTAAATTACGAAGGTAAGAAGATGCCAAAAGTTTTGCTGCTCGCAGATCGCCTGGCAAAAAATTGCCAATTGCTAAGGTCGATGACGGAAGCAAAGTAAGCGGAGAAGCATCGCTGGCTACTTCCGATAAAAAGTTAATTGATTGCGTGAAAGCGGTTTTATCTAATCTAAAGCTTGAACCACTAGCAGAAGCAGCCAAATGACAGGGGTCTGCTGAAGAGGCTAAGCTGTTTTCCGAATTCCGAAAACAAGGGTTATGAGCCTGCAAAATCACTTTGCTGATGTTGCCTGGAAACAAATTATCATTGGTGTACAGGATGAGAGAGATCCCGTAGAGCCAATGGAAGTAGGTGGAAGCTGTACTAACAAACACTCCAGAATCTAACATCCAATTACACGATATGCCTGAAACTATGTCCTCTATAGTTATATTCCTGATGACTGTTAAGCAGATAACTTACGCAGAGCAGACATAGTCCTACAATAAGACGGCGGAATGCAAGGAATTTATATGCCTCTGGTTGCTTGTAAATATTAGTTTATCAAAAAAGTCCTGCGGTATTTTTATTGAACTTTCAATTGCTCATAAAATTTTTTCTGATGACAATTTTCGACGACAGGCCTTCCGGAGCGTGGCGCATCTTCGACCACCTCTACACTAGAACCAAAACGTTGAAACCATCGTTGTGCGTTGGAAAATTAAACTGTATCGGGTCCATAAACTGCACAAATTTTATTGGCGGCTTGAGATGCCTTTGGCCTTTCTCGCAGTAGTACTGTAAAATATGCCGTATTTCCTCTTTATTTTGCTCCATGTTTGCGACGCTATAACTCACGAACGACTTAAAAGAAACGACAATCAATCAAACACGTGTTAGTGCGTGAAATGATCTTTCCGAGAAGGTATGGCTTGACCCGATGCGATGAATAAAACTATAACTACGCGCTCTCAGCGCCAACTTGCGACAATACCGCAAGACTTTTTTTGATTTTGCCCGAGAATTAAAGGGCATTGGAGTGAAAGTTTTCTTAAAATTATAGATAATTCGTTTCATATTTCGAAAAGCCAGTAATCTCACATATATCTAATTATGGCACTTTAAAATGAACAACATTAAGGTGTTTTGAATATTATTCTTTTAAACGTTACAAATATTAGAAGTACCAGATACCATGTATCAATATATTTTATGCCATATGTGGTTGTTCGATTCCTAAACACGATAGCGAAAGTTTGCTAAGCGCATTACTGTATTTTTCTTTGACTTAACTACTTGGGTATTATTAATCAACTTACACATTCATCGATTCTTATCAGAAGTCGCTCCATCATTTCCGAGCTAGAAAATTCAAAACATTCCATTATATACAACTGCTCATAAATGCATTAACAAGAAATAGATAACTCTATTTATTTATATTTAGTTAGTAGAGTTCTGATAAAAAAACAACGCATATAATAAATTGTGTCATTGTCCTATCATATTTCATTGCTTGCCGTTGCTCCTATCCCGATGACAATCTATACGCTATTTCAAGCCATTTTGCCTCACATTGCTATTTTACTATTTAGGTGAAATTTCGATTGCTATGGTAGTCGAGTGTTAAGTACCCAGTCATTAATGTGTTTTAGCCAAGAGGCTGTAAAAATGTAAGCATTATGAAAGCAAACCGCGTAAGTTGTGCATATACAAATCCGAACACTGTAACAATTTTTATAAAGCATTGAATAAAGAGAAAAAAGCGTAAGGGGGATATTTGTCAACCTAATATATACGAGTATGTAGTATTTTTTAACTGTTATTAATTTAGAGTGGAGCCACATTTCAGTCATTTTATTATCGATTGACTTTTCCAATTCGGCGTAAATCCCGTTCCCTCAAATTTACATTGGAATCTGCTATCTTTATTGATTGTCCAGTGATATCTCAATTAATGAAAAAAGTTTATGGCGTTGATTGCCTATCCCATAGCATAGTGCGCGAGCGATTTCAACCTTTTAAAAGTGGTCGTAAGGCCATAAATGGCGATCAACATGTGGACCAATCAAAATAAGTAATCACCGGAAATTCTATCAAAGCTATACGTGAATTCATCAAAAATCAGCCGGAAATCATTGAAATTCATTTACCGCATTTTGACCGAAAATTTGGGCCTATGAAAAGTGTACGCAGGGTTTGCTCCACACAAATTGACTGACGACCAAAAATTGCTCAGAATCCAACATTCGAAGGATTGATTATTTGATATAGCACCGTTTAATTTCTTCCTATTCAATAAAATGAATTTTCCCATGAAAGGAAAGCGTTATACAGACGTAAAGACCATTCAAAGGCTTGCACCGGCATACTGGCGCCCATACTGGCCTACTCGTTCGACTTGCTTTTGGTCCGTACAAAAAGCTGTATTGAAGCGGAAGAAGACTCTTTTGATTAAAATAAATTGATTTTGCCTAACAAACCATAAAACCAACTTTGTATTAATATAACTTACATATTGGTCGATATATGCAGTATAAAGTAACCTTGAAGTTCGAAAATCGTTGTATTTGGATATGGGAACTAAGAGAAGTACTGACCAACCTCAACACATTTTCGACGCACAGACATAGGTTTGTCCGGAACTGATTGTCCTCAATTTCTACTATATATCTCACTCAATAACCGATATAGGTACTGGGATAAACATATTAGGTAACAAGGGACTTGAACACTTTTTATAGGACTTGGACAATTTTTCGACATGAAATGGTTAGAATGCGCTAAGTCATTAATGAAGCAAAGTGTTAACTCATTATATTAATTTATTCTTGATTTGTACACTGGAAAGGAAAGAATCAGATGGAATTTCAAATTATGTTATATGGATAGTAGACGTGGTTGCAATCATATTTCAAGTCAAGTTTACAATAACAGTTATACCAGTTGAACATATTATTTACAATAATTTAACTAAATATAGTAAGTAGTAATATGTAAGCACTGCTACACAATAGCGTTATTATGAAAGCTTGGGCGAACTGGCATGAGACTAGGCGACTGGTGAGACCCGTTGCTAGGGCAACATTAGCAAAATCTAAATAATTACCATAGTAAAGCAATATACCGGTTGATTTCATAATTTAATCCATGTTAAAGCGAATTGTTTCTAGGTTCGATTTAGTAAAAATGCGTTTCATTTATTGTCTTCTCCCTGATATCTCTTTGGTGGCGCTCTTAGTCTGTGATCCGTGTGACAAACTAATGCTAAGGCATTTATATATACCTGTTCGTGTTCGTGTAAGTGTTTTTGCTTTTTAGCACCAATGATTCTGTTGTTATGATAGCACCTAACGGGTTGATTCTTAGCGTCAAAATTCATTATTGTCTTTGTCTTCGCACTCTGTGGTGGTTCGTATAACAGATGGGAAAAATCGGCCACTCTCACGCTCACAAAAGCCATTAATCGATGAAATATAATAATTTAAGATAATTATTTAATAATTGGTAGACTTCCTAAGGACACGCACATTTTTGGGAAACGCCGATATCGGAAAAATATAACATATAGCAATGCAAACCGATCCATCAAAATCATTTTTTTTTTTATTATTTTTTTTTTTTTGGTGTTATAGAAATTCAAGAAGGCTGTGTTTTTTAGCACAAAACCTCTGTCCTATTAAAATCATCCTTTAGAAGATAGTTCCATAAAGAAAATATCTATGACGCCTCGGATACTTTGGTGACTAGTTGTTAAGTTAACTGTGTCATTATTCTGATGCTTGACAGAGTTATTACTTATATTGCGGTGTTGTTTACCGAGGAAATTTGTTTTAGTGATAACTGTTAGTATTGGCCATTAGTTTGTTGTACCTTATTTGCAAACACATGTACATACAAAAAAAAAAATATCGGTAAATTTAATATTATGTAGAATAGATAAAAGATGACTTTTTCAGCCGAATTACGATTCGTCTTATATAATATATTTATTAATTCGATTTTACGATAAAAGGAAATATGTATATTTTGTTTGATCGGTCATTTCGCATGTCAACTATGGCATATAATAGTTGTCCAATCTGAACAATTTCTTCGGAGAGCGATCCGTTGCTTTGGATAAAATTCTAAGCCAAATTTTATAAGATACCTTGACAAATAAAAGAGTTTTCCATATAAGGACTTCATTTTGATCGGCCAATTTATCTAACAGCTATAAACTATAGTAGTCGATTTCGACAAATGATATGCTAAAAATTTAAGACTGATATCCGAGTTACTATTTCGGGTAAATACAGACGAACAGATAAACGGACATAGCTTAATAAGCTTAAGCGGGTCATCGCATGTGAAGTACACTTTTTTGAGATTTGTTGTGGGAACCGCTAAAGAGAATAAGCTTTAAGTTTATGATAACTTTTTAAAATATATAGTATTTTGACCGTATTAATATAAATCTCAAGCTAAAAATATTACATACAACATGAGTTACAACCTTCTTCTGAACATTCTCGTCTCAAAAAAATGGGCTCGCAATTGGCACCACCTTGCGAAAAGAAGGAACGACTGACGCGCTGTTGTTAGGGGGTCAGTAGAGTAACCTTTTTTCAATTTTTTTTTTTTCTCATTTTCTATTCATTTATACCCTTAGAATTAATGCAAACACCCAATTTACCATTGGAAGGTTTCGAAAAAGGCTCAAAAATAATAATAACGCTCGTCGTTCGGAGCGCTCGGATTGCACACCTTAAACTTTAAACGCGTTTTTCTCAAAACACACTTTCTTAAACTGGGGCACATGATTCCGGTCGAACTACTCAAC
>NW_017536976.1:0-17920 GCF_001853355.1 Bactrocera latifrons | reverse complement strand
TACACACTTACATAGTAACACTTAAACTGTAAATATATGTATATGGTAAATATGTATGCTTATGTGCAGATGTTATGCTATTTCAAGTATATCTTTTCGGATGAGACTTAATTTAATTTGATTTTCTGCCGCTACTTAAAATTATTATGTCCTATTTCACGTTTATTGTTGCCTTATTTACGCCGCATGACAATCCACTTTTTTATATTTCCAGCATTTGCAAGCGATAGTTTTATGCGTATATGTGAGTATATTGGTGGGTGTGTGACCACAGATTCATATAAAAGTATTTATCCACTTACATATATGCATCAAATAAGTACACATACATATGTATGTTTGTATATATGAATGAAGAAGCGTTGAGGAACACTCTTTTATCTCTTTAATCAACTCACTCAATGCCATGAACACAAGATTATACTGTATTATATTCTATTAAAATAAATATATATCAAAATTCCACAGACTATAGCGTGTTTTTTTAGCTTTATATGAAGCATTTGGCAACTATTAAAGATGTTTTTTTATTAACTAATAATAATTTTTACAAAAGTATTTTAGCAAAAAGCCAAAAACTGACTTGTAGATTTAAATACATCCAAGTTTACTACAATACAAGCTTCCCTGATCTATTAACGAGCAAGCTACCGCTAAACGCCTTTGCAACAATGTCAAAATCACAACACATTATTCATAAAACAAAAACAAAGATAATGAATACCGTTGACATAGGATCGGATTAATTTGCATAGCTGATCGCCACCTCGGGCTTTTTCTCATTTTACACAAAATTTGAATAAACCCTCATTACAAAAAACAATAACAGTCCGCTCAACGCATCGCTCCACTCAATTTTGATTTATTTCATTTTATTTATACGATTTTCTCTTATGTACGTACTGTAAAATGACGAGTCACAAAATATAATTAATTTCATTGTAGCCTTTCGCACATCGGTTCGTTGACGCTTTTCCGTTTCGTTTTGACTTTTGACGTCTGAATTCGCTTATCACACACTTCGCAAACGAACTGACGCTCTCGGAGGTTGGAAGCCAACTGTTGACAAATACAAATTCGAAGATCCTTAACCACCGGCATTTAGCTATGAATATGTGTGATTGCTCGAATATTGTTGGAGCACAGCGCAACCGCAATAGAGGTTTTATGGGGAGCTACAAAATACGAGCGAGTGTGAGCATGTTTTCGAACAAGCATCTCGTATTCGAATGAAGGGTTTCTTGCTATGAAAAATATAATACATAACGGATACCTTTCTCGCTGTAGATTATGGTAGCATAAGAAGAGGAATAAAGTCCAAGTTTATATTTCATAAGAAATCATTTGTAAATAAATTGTTTGCAAAACACACTTGGAAAACGTTAACGATGAGATCTAAGTCAATGAGATCTAAGTCAACAGCCTTATTATCCCATTTCAAAATTGTTTTGTTACGCTCTTATGAAATTTATTTGATTTTTTAAAGCATTATTATATTTGTTTCAAATTTCATATTCCTATCTTGCCCCTTGTCATGGCTCCATGGGACTTTTTTCTATTTGCAATATTAAAGAAAACTTTAAAAGGCCATCGTTTTACAAAATAAATGGAAATCGCTTGAAGAGCTAAAGGCTATCAAAAACAGGAGTTTAGAAATGTTTCGACGATTGGAAGAAGCCCTGGCATAAGCGCATAATATTTATTTTAGTTATTTTTTTATATTATAGATTTATTTTGTAGGCAGCAATATTAATGTAGATAAATTCAAATTTTTTTTTTTCAAACATTTTCGTTAGTTTTTAAACATACCTCATTTGAAGTTGACCAGTCATTCTAAATAAATAATGACCTCCTTAATATTTTCTATAGCATCTCTTTTCTAGTGACATGTAATTTTCACTATGACACCTGATTCATGTTGCTTTTGAGTAGCATTTCATGGTTAGCAACATTTTCACTGAGACAAATACGAAATATGTTGACTCTCCCTTACTCTTTTTCTCTGGCTCTCTCACTCAATCACACGAATAGCAATCAGCTGTTTTGAAAATTCATTCATGCCATCAAATGTTCATTTGCATTGCCTTAATTACGAATACTTCGAATGTTTATGCTCATACTCTGAGTATTTATTATCGATAAACGTTACAATAATATAAATAATCGTTATCTTACTATCAAGTGTAAAATTTATATCATATATCTTTCAAACGGCAGACATCATTGAAGAGAAATATAAAAAAGAATGGGGAAAAATATGACATCGTTTCCTGTCCCTATTGGTCTGTTTTCGTAGTGTCCGTATTGAAAACCCCATCATTATGTTTATAAAACTTTATTCACAGTTCAAAATCAGGGGTATAGCGTGGTTTTAGACATGTGGTTTTCAATGAACAATTCTTGCTTTGGACTTAGCCTTTTTGACAACCGTTACCTCATTTATATTCAGTTTAATTTGCCATTTCATACGCAACAGAATTACTCTGGAATAACGTTTGCCGCCTTCCTCCAGTATTCCGTTGACATAATCTCTCAGCTGGGTTTTTGCTCTAATGCATATTGCAGATACGTATAGAAGAATAGCAGAATAAAGGCACCTGCGAACGAGTGCAACAATTGGAAGATTTTACGGAAGGTCTTTATTTACGGGCTAGCAAAATCCAACTCATGCAAGTATTGAAGGCCCCCGACCATCCGGCGCGTGACTCGTTTGTTGAGTAAGCCCGAAACGAGATGGCCACCGATCCCAATTTTCAGAGTGGATACGTTAGTAAAAATAAACTTCGCATTTCAAGTTCATTTGATACTAAAAAAGTCATTGTCTGGTGTGCTCTATTAGCAGAGGGAGTCACTGCTGCATATTTCTTTAAAAACTTGATGACCGCCATAGCGTTACAGTCAATTTGGAACTCTATCTAGCCACGCCTAATGACTTGTTCGGACACAAATAGCCAAAGAAGCAATCAGTTAATTGAAGGAAACTTTTAGGAAAGTGAAAAAAATCGCGCCTCTCGAATGAAATTTGTTCAAACAAGCCGCGGAGGTTACTTGTCCAAAATCAACTTCAAAATGTAATGCCAAATCCTTATGTTTACAATAAAGCCAAATTATTTTCCATAATATTAAACTGTTAGTATTATTTCCGCCTAAAAACAGAATGTCTAAAAACCCCTGAACAATGAAATTGTACACTCTCACGCTCAGAAAAAATTTGCTGAAGATATTGTGTCCAGGTTTCAGAAATCGTTGATTTCACAGCGGTTTCGTTGGCCTGGTATCCCTTTGAATAAGGAAAAAAGTTACGCAAGTTCATAAAAACCAGACCGATTTAGATTTAAACTGGCGCTTAAAGCGTATTGACAGTCAAAAATAGACAACACCAAAACTGAAAGGGATATTTTCATTAATAATTTGTGGAATTCAGTAAGAAGGAAACGAGTAAATTCTGAGAAAACCTCGGGTCAGTGGTCAAAAGTGCAAATTAAGCGGATTTATTTTTTTATGGCAAAGCAGAATTTTTCCACTGTAGCAAAGAGGCGATGAACAAATTTTATACGCACATTTCTTTTACCCTTTTTGGTTTTATTGTATGAAATATTAACCGTTTCACTTTGAATGGATTTTCAGATTTTTTTCGCTGAATCGCTGGCAGCGAAGCCTTCGTAATTTATTTATTTGAAAAGATTATTTTAGTAAAAGATCCTTTTACCTTTCTAAGCGTTTTTAAGTAATCACAAGAAACAGTTTGCTTGCATAACACTAGAAATTAAGTAGTTAACAGTAGTTGTTAAAAGTCATAAAAATAAGCGCTACAACTTATCTACTCTTACCATATACCCCACAAAAAGTTTTCAATCTTTCCCCACAGCAGAGCGAAAGTAATTTTTGATAGCAGAAGTAGAAGTACATTGAAGAAATTGGCAAGAAAATTACGATGAAAAGTTAAAGTTTGGGTCCGAGATAAATAAAATCGTTTGTATAGAAAGTGGTCATTCCCAAATTATTCCCAGAAACAAAAACAGTTAGCAAACACATTCGCAGAAATCAGCATAGAATGCAGAAACTTCGGCCAGATCAATGTCAAGACTTATTCGAAATGATCCCCAAATTAAATCATATCGTCGGTCAACTGAACATCTTCTGGGAATACGTTTGAAGCAAATTAGGCTTAACTGATGCCAGCGACTTCGATAGCGAATTTTCGGTTGAAGAAGAGGTGGAGTGAGCTTTTTCACGAATGGATTGTGGTTAGGGGGGATGGTAGGAGGAGTGCTTTATTGGAAGCTCTCCATCCACTCTAGTTTCAGGCTTTCTAGCGTGTTTCAAGTGCATGCATTTAAAGTTGCAGTTGATACACTACTCCAAAATGTAGCTTTCTTCAGAAACTGTCTACTAATGCCATCCTATATCTTTATATAAGTATATGTATATATATTTCTTGGACTACCATATTTCGCCATTTATTCTCCTAATATGTTGCATCTGTCGACGAATTCATGGTATTCATAAGCCATATTGTTTATGAGGCTTTATAGTGTGACTTTTGTATTAACATTGCTATAAAATGAATACCATTTACTATTTTCCACCGCTTTGCACAAATTCGGCCACTAATCAGATATTTCAACCCATTGCTATTGCAAACCAGTGACAACAAGTCACTCTATTTGAATAGACAATATCGCACTTATGACACGTACAGTAGGTCCCTATCTATTACTTACTTACGCCACGTCTAGCAGTCATCAATTGAAGCTATTTTAACTATGCAGCCATCCATAATTGCAATAGTTCATACAATTTCAATTTAATCATTCGAAGTTTCGAATCGTGACGAAATAGTGATTGCCAATTACCCTTATCTCCAATGCAAAGTGAACCATACAAATATGTAGATATATACATTAAGGTTCCTCTTATTTCCAAAATTTATGGTTTTTTTTTTCGAACGCCCCCTTGAAGTTTCTTAAAACAAAAATCCTACATAAACAAGAACTTTATTTTCAGTTTAAAGTATGCCTAAATCTTCCTACATATATCTCTTTTCCCATGCATGAGTCGTGTAATTCTACAACCTTGAAAGTGTGACTTTCTAATACAATATTTTATCAGAACTATTACAGGCACTTAAAATAATACATCAAATAACTGAGCATTTATATAAGCAATTTATACATTACGTGTTGCTCATACGACATGGTGGACTATATATAATGCATAATTTCAATTGCGCATATCTTTTGAAAATATGTGTATATATGTATATGTATATATTATTTGTAAAGCTTAAAATTCTATATTCGAATATCATCTGTTCCAACTGGTTGTGGTTGTGGGTTTCTTTGTTTTGGAGGAAAAATATTAATAGTTACAAAAGATCACCAAATCCCATATAAAATAAATGTAAAAAGTAGTATGACTTATTAAAAGTAAACTAAAATTTTAGAGGCTGGTTGAATAAAAAATCAACTTGGAAAATTACGGACACCCTAATGTACATATGTGAATAGCTTTCTTCGAATCCAAAATTGTGAAATTGCAATTTTGTTTCTATCCGCCAGCGGTTTTCGACGATTGTGTCCCCATCAATGACATACAACAACATATGAATTTTATTCCTACGTACCAACCTACATAGGTACTTGCATTACATTACAAATTTCACTGTAGTAACAAAGTTTCGAAGTTTAGTTTTCGAAGCGAAATTGTGTTTATTTTGTTGTTTGAGCTCCACGTTTGACGTAATTGTTTCACTTTTAGCATGGA
The DNA here is from genome assembly GCF_001853355.1 of Bactrocera latifrons. Taxonomy (NCBI): domain Eukaryota; kingdom Metazoa; phylum Arthropoda; class Insecta; order Diptera; family Tephritidae; genus Bactrocera; species Bactrocera latifrons. The sequence goes on along the minus strand of NW_017536976.1, from coordinate 12,154 downwards.
AAAAGGCAGAGTTGTTTTCTAACTCGGTATGGAAGTAACCAAAACACACTGGAGAAACGTAATTGTGACTAAATTATTTTAAAATTAAAGGTAAACTGCATACCATTACCATTTTAATAGTTAAATACTGAAACAACTTTGAAATTTTAAACAATAAAACTTGTATTCTGTGGCAAGAAGTATAATAAGTTATAATGTCAGTATGTGTTCTATTAAATTTTTTCTTTTCAAAAGCGGTGTAAAACAAGTTATGATTGCTATGGAATGATTACAGATGTGATATGTGTATGAAGTGAATTTAAAATAAGAAGAAGAAATATAAACATGAAGAACAATATTAATGAGTGGTTGATTAAGGATGATTGTCGTCTTCATTATGTAGTATACAGTATTGGAATATTAAGATATGAAAAGCTAATTTAATCACACAATTTGCCTTGTTCAGTGCCTCTCGTTACAAGTAATCAAAAATCTGCGTTACTTGTTGGTCTTTTGACAACAAAAGGCAAAAAGGAATGTTTTCTAAGAAACAGTGTTTCCGGCGGTCTTTAACAGCACAATTATTTGCTTATATTTACTTACCATGTAGCGTAAGAATTCAATACACATTATTCAACGAAAATGTTATTTATAACATACTACTGTGCCCAAAAAATAAGGTGACATTTAAATTTAAACTGCTCGCGTCGAAGGATTTGGAGAATTTTTTTTTTTAGGTTGGTAGTACTGTCAGTCACTTTTACTATGTCAAATTTCATGTCAAATTATTCATTAGTGTTTGAAATACGTGTCGTTTTGTGAGCTGCTAAAAGTGAGTTTTTCGTTTTTTGCGTTGTCGAAATTTGTTGAGCAAAGAATTTGCATTAAATGATCATTTTGCCAAAAACTCATATGGAGTAAAGTCGGCGAGATATTCAAAAATGCTTGTATTAGTTATGTGTGGGGGCTAAGTCTTCGCAAATTTTTATCTGTTTTAGGCACAAAGATATACTGTAATGCGTAAAACATGCTCTTTCATTTCTATTGAGCTATCTCATATGTTAGTCGAAATTTGGAGTGTAAAGTGACCCGGAAGTTCGAAAATTTTCGTATCAGGTATATGGGGACTCAGGGAAGTATTGACTCAATTCAATCCATTTTCGATACACAGACATACTATTTTCAGGAAAATATTCCATATGTGTTTCAATTGTATATCTGAGTATTCGTGCAAAATTTTATTCCGATACAATTATTGGTGCTTCATTTGTATACCTGAAAGTGAATTAATCAAATTTAAATTTGTGTTATCTAAGAAGAAGAAGGCATTGTTCATCTATACTCCGGCTCCTATAAAGTTACCAAATACTCGGACATAAAAATTAATGTCAGTAGCTTATTTAGTTATTAATTTATCTCGCTTTATCTCTTTTATCAGTACCGCTATATGGGGATTAAGCTGGGTTATAATTTGATTTATTTTCACACTATCGCTAGGGGTTCTTATGAGATTTATTTTGAGTGAACTTTGTCTTTTTAGCTTGAACAGTTCGGGAGATATGTGCTCTTATATTAGGGGCGGGGCTACACCGACTATTTCATGACATTCAGGATGCAGCAACACGGGCCTAGTTCTTTATCTTAATTTAGTGCTTAGTTATGGCAATCTATAAGTTTTCGCTTAATGGCAACAAACCACACCAGAGCATTGCTTTTTCCAGATGAAATGGCAGCTCTTGAATCTCTTCAGTTGCTGTTCGTCCCAAAAGAGGAAATTTGTTTGTTTACGTGCCCATTCAACCAAAAATGGGTCTTATCGCTGAACAAAGTTTGGCTCGAAGACATCGAATCTTTTTCGATTTTTTTCAGATTTTACAAAGCGGAGGGATGCCGATTGAGAAGATCAAGCGGCTTCGGACGCGCAAAGCCGTTCCATACGTGAGTCCGAGTTGCTGCAAACGGCGCTGAATCCTACAATATCGGATATTTTAAGATAATTCCGAAATTTTGTGATAATTTAATGGAATTAAGTAGTCTTCTTAATTCATTATGGTTTAATGGTTTAGTATATTCAATTTATCGAAATGGTCTATACATTGGCGTTAGGCTCGTATCGTTAATACGTATATGTAAAATAACTTCCGATTTGGAATGACTTTTTCGTCATATGATCATAATTTCAATTCTCCAGATGCGATGCATAACGTGCTGTTTAAACTAAAGTCTACTATCTATAAATTTGGTTGCAATTCATTCGGTTTCTTCGGATAATGCCTACTGTTTGCCAACATCTTAAAGAATTTCCTCGGCTTATATTCTTGCATGATCAGATTTTCCTGACATAGCCCTTCCTTACTTGTTACATTTTCTTTCGAGCTACTACTGTTTCATGGGGTGGCTTTACAGTGGACCCACAAAAATCGAGCCGAGCGAAAAGATGATTTCTATCAGCGCTGATCTATTTCATTTAAGGCAAAGTGCTATTACACTGCTTTGTTCTGCTGTTTCTTACTCGAATTAATTTATTTTTACCGCAATGGAATCAGTTCGAATCATTTTATTAAAAACAAGAAATTTAATTAATTATTGCATGTTTTGTTCTTCAAATGACGGGTTTAATTTGGCACTTAATTACTGCTCTTTTCATGCTTTCACTTAACGACAGTGCCAGTGGTCCAAGTCCCCATCGCTTAGAAGCAAATGCAAGTGCATAGTGATATATGTACGTGTAAATATATCCAGTAAACCATTCGACACATTCGCGCAGGATTGCTTTTAATATTGCAAATAGAAAGTAAAAACAAACTATATTTATAAATTCATCTTACGGTTAGCACACACAGGCACACATCCACATTAACTTATATGCTAATTTGTGGCTTATTATCGTGTTAACATTGCTTGCTTTCCTTTTGCGTAATTTTGACACAAATATTGCGGAGTCCAATCAGGACTAGCTTGCTGCTGTTTTTGCATTTTGTCCCAGGTGCCTTGCAGAAAATAAATGCGGAGTATTTGGTTTCGCTTCAGTTATTAAATCAAGTGAAAAGAGTAAACAGAAAGTAATCTTCAACATCACTCACTTACAAATATTTCACCAGATTTGTGTGCACTACAGAAAATTAAATTTTATGAAATGATGAATTATATATTTCCTCCTTTTCTGTTCAAAACTGCCGTGTGCATAATATAATTTTCTACACCGATAAACATTCAACGTTAAGGTAAGTGGTAGACCAAAGTCTAGATGAGTCGAGAAATTAAAGGAATATAGCTTTTACAAAAATTGCAAGTGATCGAAACGTCTGGAGTTCAATCGTGCAGCATGTCATTGCTACAAAGAGGTGTAGCACCAAAAGATGCAATAAATACTTAAAAAAAACTAAAAAGCACCCTTTTAAGGCACATCAAACTAAAAAGTGGAAACTAACATTACTATAACGATAAAACAAATATAACCTGACCACAATAATAAAGGAAAGCTACTCTTATTGCGCTGAAAAAAGCGTAGGTTGCTCGATATGTGGCAAATATGGCACAGAGCACCTCACGCATTCCGACAAAATATTTCCGGAATTAGTGTCTTAACTTCGTCAATTGTGAGAGATTAATTAGGTCTGTATACGAGTATATACGAACTAGTCCCTCAGTTTTTAAGATATTAATCATCATCATTTTCTCTTTAATAAGCTACTGATTTGTCGAAACTGCCCATATCGGACCACTATAACATATAGCTGCCATACAAACTGAACGATCAGAATCAAGTTCTTGTTTGCATTTGACAAGATATATACGCAAAATTTTACAAGAATTACTGCTTGAGGAAATAATATAATCTCCGAAAAAACTGTTCAGATCGGATAACTATAGCATACAGCTTCCATACGAACTGAACACATACTTACTAATAGATATGCACCTGTGAAAGGTATATTAGCTTCGCTGCAGCCGAAGTTAATGTTTTTTCTTGTTTTGCAAGAGCGAATTAATTTATGAAATTCAGCCAGTTTTCGCTCGTTTTCCAAATTATTTGACTTTCTTCTATCATGATATATTATATTAGATTCTATTTTACACTATTTCTTCCATCTACCTTGAATTACTTATTATAAGGCAATGCAATAAGTTATATTTTGCTATCAAAACAGACGCGAGTATTAATAGCTGCCCACTTTGAAAGCGGCAAAGTAAAGAGCGGGCAGTTTTGTATAGGCGTTAATGCATTAACTGTATATAAATACCTATTTATGTGGATCTATAGTGCTGTCTTGCTATGGGCAACCAGCTTTACACTGCTCTTGAAACTTTCTTTGAAACTTGCTTTATTCGTTTGTTTTAGGAAATTACGAATAAAAGTTGTGCCGGCAAACTCGCTAAAAGTAAATAAACCTACCGAAATACTTTGGTCAAACAAAGCAAAAGCCAGGCCAACACTTAAGGTGCGACATAAAGGAAATTAGTCACTCTTTAATCGATCGCTTAACCTTGAAGGCTAAGTTCGGGTGCAACCGAATATTTTATACTCTTGCTACTTGCAGGCAGCAAAGCCAGGGAAGTACTTTAAAGTGTAAGTTAAAATGGAGTAAAGTCAGCCGGATGTTCAAAAATCGTGGTATTAGTTATATGGGAGGTAAGTCAAGTTTTCGCTCAACTTTATTTATTTAGGCCACAAAAATACACAGTTGTGAGTGAAGCACGCTCTCTCATTTTCATTGAGATACCCCACATTTTGGCTGATATATTAAGCTTAAAGATACCAGTAAGTTCGTAAATCTTTGTATTAAGTACATAAGGGCTAAGGGAAGTATTGGTCTGATTCGACCAATTACAGACATTGTCAGAGCAATATTATCCCTGAATTCCAAGTATACTATATACCTCACACATTTACCGATATTTTCGGTCAAAAGTCAACTATAGATACGAGGGTCCACATATTCATTACATAGGATCTTGAACAGTTTTGGTTGGGTTTGGGTAATTTTTGATCAAAAGGTGCCATACTTTAAGATCAATTTTGACACCAGCTCCCTTAAAGCCTTAAACCCCCAATATCGGAGGTAAAATTTAATATCTGTGGCATAATTATTTATTAATTTATTGCGCTTCTAGTAGTTTTGAACAATACTGTTATGTTGGGAGTGAGCGGAGTTATATTCCGATTTCATGCATTTTCACTCTATCGGTAGGAGTTCTCATAATATTCCAGCTTAGCAAATTTTCTTATTGTACATAGCTTTAGAGGTTTCAGAGATATGTACATTAAACATACTAGAGAGGGTGGCCACGCATATCACATTCTATTAACATGTCACATACTCAATGAATGTTCGCTAGGTTTCCTAAGGTACCTCAAATTGAATCACCAATCATATGTAGTAAAGTCAGTTGAATATTCGAAAATCTTCATATTATTTATATGGGGGCTAGGTCCAGCTTTCGCCGAATTTTTTCTATTTTAGGCACAAAGATGCACTATTATGAATAAAGCATACTCTCTGATTTTCATTGAGATTCCTCACATTTTGGCTGATATAAGCGATATAACGCCAACCGAAAGTTCGAAAACCATTTTGTTGTGTATATAGGAGCTCAGGGAATTTTTGACCCGATTCAAATCACTTTCTATACACAAAAATACTATTACCACGAAAGGTCTCTTTCTGAATTTCAATTGTATATCCTATACTTTGGCCGATATTTTCAGTCAAAAGCCAACCATGCCATGCCAACATGTTCAACCTAGGAGTTAATCGGTAAATTGGGGCTTGAACAAGTTTGGTTGGATTTGGAAATTTGTTTTCAAAAGATAGCATACTATAGAGGAATTATTGGTGTGTAGTTGTATCTTGTTATATTTCCTGTTTCTTGATTTGTGTTCTAAGAAGTGAAAGAACCAAATGTAATTTGAAATTAAGCTAAATCGGAAGTAGGCGTGGTTGAAGTCCGGTTTCACTCATTTTTGTGATATACAAGTATAAATGTGAGAAGATTGCCACGTCGGTCAGGTCCCGATATATATTATGTGGGTGGTGCAATTTTTGCGAAGGCCCTAATAAAGCTCCCTTCTGCCATAACAACATAAAAAAAATTATATATTTTGTATTCATCATGAATGTATTTATTTATAAAAAAATATGACTGATTAGTTAATTCCAACAATAAAATAAACTGGTCGTGATTTTTCGGGGGGCCACACTGAGAGGATCTTTTAAGTCAAAAATGGGAAGAGTAGGATCTATACTTTTTTCCCCCAAAATAGCCGCCATAAACTTGATATAACAATTTAAAATTTTCGATTAACCTTTTACCCTATATTTTCTGTACAAATGCTTAAAGCTTATGTTATCTTCCACACCTTCGTTTAGGATTCATATGCTGGGCGACTTTCCACCTGGCTCTAATTTGTATACATTGCAGGGATATATATGATATCGTAGTGAAGCTACTTCCCTACTTTTGATCCTTACAAATTGTGTGAGTATTAAACGTTCGGTTACACCCCAACTTAGCATCTTCTTAGGGGTTACCTGTGAACTTACGTCTAGCTTGCATGCAATCAATATTGCCACCACTAAGAACGGTTCAATATAAATTTATATTCCGTGCACCTGACACAATGACCTGCCTTTCATCACATTGAATCCACCACATGCTCACGTCCATACGCATGCACGCTTGTTGTACGCTTAGCACTTATCGTTTATCTACGAGTATACTATATATATATGCTTTCATGTATCTGAAGATAGCAAAAGACATTACCAGTTGGCCTTATGTGTCAAAGACGAAAACTCTTAAGTTTAAGGTGGCAAGCCATGGCATTTATTGTATTTCATTTATACAGCACACCATGTCGTATGAGCAACAGAGAATGTATGATATCAGTTGTGTGAATGATCAAGTTATTTGATATTTAACTTTAGTTGCGTATAAATTTTGAAGAAAATTTTTTACGACGAAATCATTTATATCTGTTTGGTAGAGAAGAAAATGGTATTTTAGTGAAGATATTTATTGCAAAAGTATACGAAACAAATCCTATTGGAAAAGTAAAGTTATTTAGTTACTATTTAAAATGAAAATTAAGGGCTAGTTTACATTGAATCGTTTGTTTTTCTTAACAAAAACTGAAAATTCAGGGTATATGTAAGCAAAATTTCGATTTTGGGCACAAAATACACGCTCGCAATATATATATTCATATAACGCATATGCCCGTTCCATAGATTCATGATAAAAAAAAGCTGTCATCTGACGGTACTCTGTGTTAGTTTGATCACATACTTGAGTTTAAATTTAAAATACACAATCAAAAGTATTTTTCAAGTACGTGACAGATACAAACTTTTTACTTAAAACCCTAAGCCATGAAGAGCACGAAAGATCAAACAATTGATGAGGGTTATTCGAAAAGCCTTTATCAACCTTTTGGCCAGCCAGGCAATATTCGTTGTTTACTTTAACATTTGATTTTCTTTGTTGCGCCGTGTGATGTTGATTTACATAACAGACAAAGCGTATTCTCATGATGCTTTGATAGTGAACTTTCCATGATACTACTTTTATGAGCGCTATTTTAATCGTTTGTATCACGTTTTGGTTAACGTATGCCAACATGAGGCACAGGTGTGCAGGAAGTACAAAAGTTGCGTTACAAATAATATACTTCACATTACAGATATATGCATGCGTGCAACTGGTTAAGAGATGGGTGGAAATCGTTTATACAAATATTTTGAAATAAATTGAAACTTTTGGTTAAGTGAGGTGGTCTAATTATATTAGATTTATGAGCTTTAGTTTGAAGAGACATATTCGCGTCTATTTTGTTTCTTTCATAAAATTGTATTAGACATATAAGTGCTGACTTCACCTATTTTAAGCGTTAAACTACCATTAGTGTAATTTAGATTTTTTTAGACATATTTAGAATATGAAACAACGTATATATGCATTAGGCCGGGTCGATTTGTGGGGATGCAAAAAAATCGCCCATTACTCTATGAAAATCATATTCTAGTGATCAAAATAAGTTACTTTGCCGAAGGAACCATACCTCTGAAACGAATTCTGATGTCCCCCAATTTGGGTCGAACTTTTGGGTAGGGGCACATTTTGAAAAAACCCACTTTGACCCATTTAGAATGCTCCAATCGAGTCCAAATGTATGACCGACCCCCACTAACTTTGAACGGCCGCTCCACCCATGCCAGTGGAACACTCCCTGGTACTCCCCTGGGGGGTTCACCATACAATCATTTCAAAAAATCACCATTTTACACGATTTACATGAAAAAATCAGCTAAATTGCTATGTTTTTTCTTTATTTTTATTTATTTATTTATAATATCTATTTTTTCTCTTAAGAAATTTATTTAGTCAGAACATATGTAAATGAAAAAAATGAATTTAAGTGAGTTATAGAAAAGAAATTAAAAAAAAAAATTATTGTTTGAAGTCTTTTTTACTTTCAAGTCTGGGCAATTTCGCACGGCTCTCTAATGTCGTCGCCATAACAGCCTCTACATTTTCTGGTATAACCCGTTTGGAAACCATGACGAGAGGTTTCCCATGCTTATCTTTAATTTTAAAATCATGCAAAAGAGCGGTTCCCAATGCTGATGCTACTCTGTCAGGCACACCAAATCTGTCACATACCAAGGCAAAGTTAAAACAATCGTATCTCTCTGTGTATTGTGAGCTTGTGCTGCTATCCATATCTTCTTGAACTTATGGCGGTGCGTATGTTGAATCATCGGGATCTTGGTATGTTGGCATTGATGACATAGACGTTGCTCCTTGCTCTTCAGTTTCCATCATAAATGCATTCATTGTTAGTCTTCTCTGATTATGTTGATCGTGCATGAACTCTTTGAGGCGTTCGGRAACCCAGCCGCATGCACATGGAGCTGCCTTCAAATCGCCTTTACATGTTCCAATGTCAAAAATTGTTTCCAGAGATTTTACATACTCTGTAAATTGTTGGGTGTTGTTTCTTCTCTTGATTTGCTCTTGATACTTGTCATGAAATTAAGATCAGTCAAATCAGTAGACACACAAAAAACAGTAACATCATGCTTGGGTATATGACTCATTGGGTTTTCGATAGTTGTTGATGTAGTTGCTTAATCTTGCGGTGTAGAGGATGGTGGATTCATTGTAAACTTTTTGAGGTAATAAGAATGAAATGGTAATTGTAAAGTAAGACGAGTAGGGTTTCGGTTGTTAAATAGAACTCAGCTCTGGTTGCCACGAGCCCCTTTATTTATAGCACACCTTATCCTAATTTATGTATACACCACATGCTGAGTGCATACACACATCTTAACACTAATCTACTGTACATACTGACAGTATGTACACATATCTTAAGCATAAGTGTTTTCAAGGGCAGACACAATTGTCTATTGTTAATTTAGGATCTTTTTTTTTTCTCATAAATCACCAAAAATGGTGATTTTTTGAAATGATTGTATGGGGAATCACCCAGGGGAGTTCCAGGGGGTGTGCCACTGGCATGGGGATCGGCCGTTCAAAGTTAGTGGGGGTCAGTCATACATTTGGACTCGRTTGGAGCACTCTAAATGGGTCAAAGTGAGATTTTTCAAAATTTGCCCCTACCCAAAAGTTCGACCCCAATTGGGGGACATCAAAATTCGTTTTAGAAGTATGGTTCCTTCGGCAAAGTATCTTATTTTGATCCCTAAAATATGATTTTCATAGAGTAATGGGCGATTTTTAAATCGACCCGCCCTAATATGCATGCACCTATGGACCATGGCCCACATTACCTTCATTGCGATAATTTATAATATATCAATATTTTCGTGATTAACCAACATTCAGAAAAACGAGGTAGAAAAGGATAAGGCTTTGGATGTTATGCTTACATAATTATTTGCAGAGGTCTACTACTTAAGCTGTTACGCAGTTTTTATATATGCGAATACGTACATTAGTACATTTGTATAATTTTAAGCGGTAAAAAAGGCTTTTGAAAACATTTGTTTAGTTCTAACTAAAGCAATACTTGTTGTTTTGTCCGAAAAAAATGTATATGCTGAGAAACTCGAAGTATTTGCAAGCCATAAGTATGCGTAATTTTATATATGTGCCTATAAAACGTGCACGCACTGATTTTAGAAATATAGCACTCGTCCGAATAGACCTACCTCAGCATAGAGCTAATTAATAAGTAAATTTGGAGAATGCTGCCTAAAATTCTCCAGTTAAAATTATTTTATATGTCTAGAAGCAGGCGTTGGCGTTGGTAATCTCACCTTCCACGTACAAGGCAAAATGCTTAATGCAGGGACGGATCCACCCTCCGCAGTTTAGCGCAAAAGATCAAGTCTTTTAAAGAAGGCTCCTTCGGAAGGCTTTTTATAGATTAAAACGCCGATGTAAAAGCAAAAAAAGTGAGCTGTCAGTTGACAGCTGGTAGATGTGAAACATCGCCAATATTTTATACAAGTAATAGGTTAAAAAGTACAGATTATGACAGGAACTAAATATGGTACATAATGAAAGAATACAATATTATGAATTTTTTCCAGAAAATGATGACAGATAGTTTAATCAGTAAACATTTATTTTTTTATATGCAAAATTTTATCCAAAAATTTGTTTAAAATCACGTCAACTCAATTATTTTCGTCAGTGACTTCTGTAATAGTTACATTCGAAGTTGCCTCTGACGGTATTACTGTGACAATTGGTCGATGATAACTGAAGGTATTAGACATCACATTATCAATATATCTAATAAATACAGCACCTATTGTTGTTCTATATCTTGTAGTACATTCTCTCCGATTGCTGCTTATTGCCAACTGAAATTCTTCTTGGAGAAACGATATTAATGGCATATACCCATATAGATATGATTGTCGCCGTGGCGATACAGGTTTCGTGGTTTCGATCACCACGCTATATTATTATAATGTAGACTACGTATAGACTGCGTATCGCCCTTATATTCCATAATAATAGTCATTTCAAAAAACGCTAGGCATCCAATGGACTGCGAAATCTGACAAGTTTTAATATGCAACAGAGTCAATATCCGCATTATCCGCCATAACAAAGAGACAAATTTTATCCTCGGTGGCAAAACTTGTTGACCCCGCAGGATGGCTTTCGCCAATTATGATACAAGCGAAAATCCTAATCAAAGAATTATGGCTAGACGGAACCGACTGGTACGAACAATAGAAACCTCTTCGCTTAGAAAAATGATCCCAGTTCGCTAATAATTTGAACGACATCTCGCAGATACAAATTGCACGGTGGATAAACTATTCCCCCAAATATAAAGTGGAACTACACGGCTTCTGTGACGCCTCTGAAAAGGCATATTGTGTCACACAAAGCGATGTCGCAACTACAAGCCACCTCCTGGCGGCAAAAGCAAAAGTTGCGCCTCTAAAACCGCTAAGTCTCCAACAACTTGAACTCGGTGGCGCTCTGCTACTAGCAAAGCTAGCTTCAACGGTGCAGACCCATTTAAACATGGCGGAATACAAATTATATTTATGGTCCGATTTCGAAATAGTTCTAGCCTGGTTAGAAAACCACCACATGCGTGGAAAACGTATATTTCTAACCGAACGTCTGAAATACATGACCTCTACATCTCCGCACCTCCACCCTCTGGTGGAATGGCCTCCGATGGTTAACAGAATCTCCCGATTCTTAACCACAATCGCAACATAATTGCCTCCGAAAGTTGAAGAATCGACACCTATCACACAATATTGGATGATAATGACATCCTTGAACGATTTTCATCGTTCCTCCGAGCCCTCAGAGCAGTTGCCTCTATGGTCAAGTTCTCAAACTTAAAGTTAAAGAGCAATCTACTCCCAATGCGATACATTGACGCATCAAGACTTACAAAAAGCGAAGGTCGCTCTTATCGCCTCAACCCAAATGCGCTACTTCAGCCGCAGCATGGCATTACTAAAAGAATCGAAGCCGATTGACAAAAAGAGCTCACTCTTAGTTCTAAACCCATTTCTAGATGCGAAGGGTTTACTTCGTGCGAATGGTCGGCTTGCTAATTCAAACCTAACGTACAATGAACGCCACCCTATAATCATTCCAGAGAGGTGTCCGTTTGCCACTTTATTTATTAGATATATCCACATATTAATGCTACACGCCGAAA
>NW_017536975.1:326617-330899 GCF_001853355.1 Bactrocera latifrons | reverse complement strand
AATCGAGATAGATATAAGGTTATGTATATATATGATTACGATGACGAGAAAAGCTGAAATCCGGGTGACTATCTGTACAAAAAAAAAAAAAAAAAAAAAAAAATTATAAGTTGGCGTCCTGAACCAATGAATGTTGACAGCAATACTACGAAGGACATTTTGAGACACGGAGTACTATGTTAGGCGTGTGAACAGGTTGCCTTGCAACGAAACAAATTGTGGATTAACCGGCATACCCGTTACAATTTTAGTGGACACAGGATCCMCTAATAATTATATTAGTAATATGAAATCGGGTAGTCTATACCATAGCGATGAACGATATTTCACTACCGGTGATTTTTTCACTGTGATTGAAAAATCGCAYATCGCAACTGCGAGCACATTTTATAAATAGCAGTTCGAAACTGTGATTCGCGATAGCAGTTTGAATTTGTGATTTGCGATAGCAGTTCGAATCTGTGAATTGCGATAACAGTTTGATTTTGTGAATTGCGATTGCGATAGCAGGTCAAAATAAGCTTGCGAAATATTTCATATAAAACATCTTTAACAAATTTAAAAAAACACGAAAACCTATGTCCTACAGTGGAACTACCAGSTCAAAAGGTATATGTGTAATAATTTAACATTCTTTAATATAAAGTTATTAACTTTTGCTTTCCTAATAAAAACAAGCAAATCATACTACAACTACTGTAATTCTAACTCGGAAGCTACAATTGATATTGATAAGCCAGGAACTTCGAGACAGCCGAACCGCTCCAACATTTGCAAAATGTAGTGAAAAGAAAAGAGGAAAAACTTAACAGGACCCAAAAGGGAATTTGCCGCCAATAACGACAAAGGCTTTCCGTCGTTCCCACGACAGTCGGCCAAACACTGTCAAATCGGCAGAATCTGCCGCTACAACAACAAAAGGTCTCCATTTGAAAGTCGACTTAGTTGCGATGGCAATAGCAATAACAACTCACAATGACTTAAATATAGCAATCACAGATATTGAAAAACTCAATATCGCTCATCTCTAACTAACCAACTAACCCTTTCGAAACAAAAACTTTTTATCGATTTTCAGTCATTAATTCCAAAAGATTTATTGACATACATGGCTGTGATATAGCATATTATGAAATCGATAAACTGAATTTGATATACTGTTACGAGAACTTAGAGCTTTTAAGGCAGAAGAGAATTTATTTGATTATAGTTTAAAGAAACAGAAGGAAGTGATCTATGATGTAGAACCAAAAATAAATTTCACACAATAATCCTCAATACGAAGATCCTCGCCGGATCAAATATGGACAAAACATTACCTATATCCCTTTGCGGGTAATGATTTTGTGAGTGAAGAAATTAGTGAGTTGCTAAAAATGGGAACTAAAAAGGACGATCTCAACAATCTTAATATCATTCTTCCATCACTTTTTGATTATGGTTGGTCTCTGTTCCTTACCATAATTTCCAAATTATGTGACAATCTATTTAGGAGATTACGGAGATAGTCTAACTCAATATTCAAATTTTTTATAGAGTTTGACTGTTTGCCAATATACATGTTCCTTAACGGAAATTTTCAACTATCAACACAAAACTTTTCCACGATTCACTTTCCAGAACAATGATAATTTTGATAAAATCTGTAATTGATTAATTGTTATTTTTGAGCACTGTCATGTTACTAAACCAATATCCTTCCACGTCCAAGGCTTTCATAACTTGCCTTATCATTCCTAAACTGATCATGTATCCAATCGTGAAGTTCATTCTGAGAAAATAACTTTGATGTGAATGTTTTACCCTCTTATTCACATCCATTGGTTGACTATGCCGAAACGAGGTATTTTTCGCCCTCATTTTTTCCAAGTGGTCCGTACAATTAAGTATTATTTTTGAAACGAAAGCGAAATTTCCATTAAGTAAAACAGGACATTTTTTGGTTTCTGCAAATTATTTCTAATTTTTTCAGTAAAGAGCTTAAGAAGAAGGATCACATGACGTTTGCATGCCCGAAAAAGGAGCGCAGAACCCTAACCACAACTGGAAAACTGAATTTATATTACTAAAAAGCCGATATTTATTAAATATGAGTTATGTCATTAACTCAAAAACAAGAGCACATTTAATATTTTCATGAATGGTTTGAACTATAGAAAGCGTGCAAATTTGCTAAGATATCCAGGAAACAAAAAAATGGCTTTATTGTTTATTAAAACTTTAATACGGGCAGACAATATCCTTTTCCGTATTTGTATAACTATTGTACTTACATATGTATGCCATGGTTTAGCAATGTTAAAGCGATATAATTAATCTCAACTAAGCGAAACAATAAATTTATACTCTTATAAAAGCAGCCAAGCGAAACGGTAAGATTGAGAATACACTTTACGAATTTAAAACGATTACACACGAAGTACCGTCCTTTGAAGACAAGCAAACGCGGCCAATAAAGGTTATGATTAAAAATCTCCAACATTCGTATATCACTAATTATCGCTGATTTAAAAGATCAAGGTTTAAATGTTATGACCGTCGTAAATAAACTCAAGCCGAAAACTGTTTTTAGCTTTTTTTGATTCTAATGACGACATCAAGAAAATTTATAAAATCAAACACATTCTTGACTCCGTTGTTCCCATCGAGCCTATTAGGAATTCTAAACTTATTCCAAAATGTGAAAATTGCCAGGCATTTGGACTCACCAAGAACTTTTGTGTTAAAATGTCAAAGTGCGTTAAATGAGGTGGGAAGCACAAAAACATCGAGTGCCAAACTTGGAAAAACTAAAATGCTGTAACTGTGACGAAAGCCATCCGGCAAACTACAGAGAATGCATTGTTGCCAAGGAGCTTCAAAGCATTCGTAAAAATCCTTGAAGAAACAAAAGGTTTCCATTAATTTGCCCGGTACATCAAATAATTCACCAATTGGTAATAAAAGTACTGTCAACAAGCAGAATCGTATAAAGACGAGTAAACTCACTTTTTCTGAAGTACTAAAAAGCAACTCAAACGTGATGAACGAAAAAAACACAAAGATGACCGAAGGCCTACTAACTCAAATCCTTGAGATGTTAAATGAACAAGAAAATATAATATCAATAAATAACCTAGAAAAAAAATAAAAATAAAACAAAATCTAAGGGATGAATGATGCTCTCCGAGTTATGACATGGGATGCAAATGGACTATTAAAGCACCAAGAAGTACTTCAACTTATTTTACAAAATGAGAAAATAGATGTAAGTCTAATATCCGAAATTTAAACTATATACTATAACTTTCAAAAGTTTTTTCCTTTCCTTTTCGGAAAGTGCAAAAGAACAGCTGGTACGACGAGGAGTGCCGTCGCAACGAAGAGAAAACAGGCTGCCTACCTTGCAACGTTACGATCGACCACAACAAGAAAAAGAAAGAGGCCGAAACGCGGGAGTACGAAGAGCTTGATAAGCTGGCCGACAGGGGTAATGCTCGAAAATTCTCGAAATCAACAAGCGACCAGATATTCACCATGCGCCAAATCTTGGAAAAGACCTGTGAAAGGAGAATCGACACTCACCACCTCTTCGTCGATTTCAATGCTGCTTTCGACAGCACGAAAAGTAGCTGCCTTTATGCCGCGATGTCTAAATTTGGTATCCCCGCAAAACTAATACGGCTGACGTGGAGCAACACCAAAAGCCCGGCAGAATCGGAAAGGACCTCTCCCAGCCGTTCGATACCAAACGAGGTTTCAGACAAGGCGATCTCTTATCGTGTGACTTCTTCAACCTGCTTCTGGAGAAAATAGTTCGAGCTTCAGAACTAAATGGAGAAGGTACCATCTTCTATAAGAGTGTACAGCTGCTGGCGAATGCCGATGATATTGATATCATAGGCCTCAACACCCGCGCCGTTAGCGCCAACACAAATGGGTCTGGCAGTGAACGAGCGCAAAACAAAATATCTCCTGTCATCAAACAAACAGTCGTCGCACTCGCGACTTGGCACTCACGTCACGGTTGACAGTCATAACTTTGAAGTCGTAGATAATTTTGTCCATATTGGAACCAGCGTAACCACCACCAACAATGTCAGTTTGGAAATCCAACACAGGATAACTCTTGCCAACACGTGCTACTTCGGACTGAGTAGGCAAATGAGAAGCAAAGTTCTCTCTCGACAAACAAAAACCAAACTCTAATTCCCGTCCTGCTATATGGTGCAGAGGCTTGGACGATGACAACAACTGATGAGTCGACGTTGCGAGTTTTCGAGAGAAAAGTTCTGCGAAAGAT
>NW_017536975.1:299189-326576 GCF_001853355.1 Bactrocera latifrons | reverse complement strand
TATGGTTCTTTGCGCGTTGGCCACGTCGAATATTGCATTCCATGGAACGATGAGCTGTATGTGATATATGACGACATTGAAATAGTTCAGCGAATTAAAAGACAGTAACTACGCTGGCTCGATCATGTTGTCCGAATGGACGAAAACACTCCAGCTCTGAAAGTATTCGACGCTGTACCCGCCGGAGGAAGCAGAAGAAGAGGAACAACTCCACTCCGTTGGAAGGACCAGGTGGAGAAGGACCTGGCTACGCTTGGAATATCCAATTGGCGCCACGTAACGAAAAGAAGGAACGATTGGCGCGCTGCTGTTGTTGCTCGGCTATAATCGCGTAAGTGGTGTCTACGCTAATTAAAAAGAAGATGTTTACTGGAAATCACGTATAATGGCAGCCAAAGGGTGAGACAACTCAAGAAACCGGGTGTGAGTTTTTATCGACCGGAAGACCAACTTACTGGCCAACGGACACCATCAAAGTACCAGTTGTAATCTACTTCTTTATAACCAGGAAGATATCACAAAATTTCATAGAAATAGAAGGTGGGTTAGATCTAAGCTCTGATCACTCGCCATTATATTTAACACTAAGTGGAACAGTCATTAAAAGAAATCTTAGTCTGAAGCTATACAAAAGAAATACGGACTGTGCTTCATTCAAACAAATTGCGTTACTGAAATCAAAGATCTTGGGGTAATCTTTGACAACAGATTTTCTTTYAGTAGTCACGTTAACTATATCATTTCTAAATCTTTCTCTGTACTCGGCTTTGTCCGTCGCAATGCTCTATATTTTACCGACCCCTACACGTTAAAATTCCTGTATACATGCTTTGTTCGGTCCATTTTGGAGTAAGCAGTGTTTATCTGGAGACCATATTGCATATCGTCAATTAATAGGATTATAGGATAATTTGCTCTCCGCCCCTTAAGTTTGTTGACCCAATACCATCGTATACATCCCGTTTATTGCTTTTACATCTTAAACTACTGGAAAATCGTCGGGCCGTTCTCTGCCTTTCATTTGTTTTTAATGTTATTAATGGAGGTATTGACTGTCCCTATTTATTAGGGAAAATTTACTTCAATGCTCCCCAACGTTGTCTCAGATCTATTTCCCCATTTTATTATATAAAGVAAWGTACWAAYTTTGCTGAATATGCTCCTCTCAAGCGTGCTATGCGAGAGTTTAACTCGATTTCGGAAAAAGTTCTTCTTGATTTTTCTCACTCTAGGGTATCCTTCATTAATACGCTAAATTATGTTTCTTAGTTTAATTTATCTTCTTATGTACTTTTATTTGAGTTATTTTAGAAACCTATTTAGTATCCTAACTTTCCATTAGTCTGTAAGAATTAATGTTCATAGACTTAACTAAATAAATAAAATAAATAAATAAATAAATTCTTCAGACTAAAATTAAGTGTCCGAAAATCACAATAATTGAGCAACTAGAGTCAGAAGTTAACGCATTTACGAAATAAATTCAACAAGCAGCTTAGGATACTACTCCGGAGATAAAGCGGAAGTTCAATTTACCCTAAAGAAATAAATATCCTCCTAATTAAGAAAAGAAAGTTGCAACGACAGCTGAATTAAAACTAGAAATCTCTCATATTAAGAATGAGTCAATTAATAAATATTTCTCTCAACTATCCGCTGACAAGAAAGATAATTACTCACTCTGCAAAAGTACAAAGTATCTGAAATGTCCAATAAGACACGTTGCCCCACTAAAAATTGCTTCCAATACATGGGCTAGAAGTGATTGTGATAAAGGTAATGCATTTGCGAGACACCTAGCTGAAACCTTTCGCCCAAACGAGGATAGTGAAATCGCTTTCCTCAGTAGTATTCAACAGGATCATGCAACAATCCCAGAAATCACCATTTGTGAACTAAAAAGTGAAATTAAAAAGCTTAAAGTTAAGAAAGCAGATGGCTTCGATTTATTTTTAACTGAAGTGCTAAAGCTGTTACCATTGAAATGTTTACGCAAGCTCACCGGAAATTGCCGCATTTGTTATGGTTCGTAAGCCAGAAAAAGATCCTTACGTGGTCTCGTCATATAGACCAATTTCACTACTTCTACAAATCTCAAAACTTTATGAAAAATTAATTTATCTAAGATTAAAATCTATAATCGACGAAAGGCAGTTGATTTCTCCGTGTGCAAGCTATAACTTGATGAAATTTGATATGATGGTTTCTTAGTACAAAAAAAAAAATTGAAAGTTGACATTTTGAGACACAGAGTACTATGTTAGGCGAGTGAACAGGTTGCCTTGTTATAATTTTAGTGGACACAGGATCCACTAATAATTATATTAGCAATATGAAATCGGATAGTCTATACCAACTAACCCTTTCAAAACAAAATCTCAGCAGTTTCGTTTTAGAAACAAGCATTCAACAATAGAACGAATTCAGAGAATAACATCAAAAATAGAAAAATCTCTGGAGAAGGAAAACGTATGCTCAGCTGTATTCCTTGACGTTGCACAAGCGTTTGACAAATATGGAACGAAGGACTTGGGCAGAAACTAAAATTATTTCATCTGATTGAGTATTGTGTTCTTTTAGAATCGTATATCGCATGAAAAGAGCATATTAAATAAAAACGGATGTAACTTAATCTGAAATTGTCGAAAATGAAATGGCCAATTGGGCAAAGGTCAAACCTGTCCATACACAACAAATTACTTCTTTATAAACAAATAATCAAGCCGGTATGGTGTATGGTACACTACAAAGGCTTAATGTATACATGAACGAGGAAGCGAGAAATCTTCTTTTAGACACATGCCGTTGTAGTCAGTTACGTCGAAAAAAAAAACCACATAGGAATTAAAAGGAATTAACCTAAAATATAAAATAATTAATTATATACCATATATGTATGAATATTACTATTAAATTCTTTGTAATTTGTTTTTAAGTTATTCAAATCAAACTGCTTGTTAGTTTTGAAACTAGTTGTAGTGATATCACAAATTGTTAAAGTTTAAAAATGTTTGTGATAAAAAAAAACAACATAAAAAAAAGTTGCGTTAAAAGTTGTCAGATTTATATTTTATTTTGTTTTACAATAAATGATTAGAAATAATTGATAGTAGCATTCCCAACAGTCGCCCTTAAATAATACAAGATTTTATTCCCAAAAAAACCATACTTAAGCATTTAAACATTTTAAACAAATAGAGGTGCTTCAGTGTAGTCAAATGCTTCTTGTTTAGTAGATATTTATACTCTAACAATATGTTGTTACAGAATATATTATAATAATTTTGCTCACCCAACGGTTGTTTGTATCACCTAAAATTAATCGTGTTGATCTAAGAATGATAAAAAAGGTGAAAGGGTAACTGTCTGTCTGTGTGAATGGGTGTGGCACCGTCCACTGTTTCGTGAAATCTCATATCTGATTTCGACTTAATTTAGTACGTAGCATTCTTTTCATATACTTATGTCAAAATGTGGAAATGGGCCAAATCGGACTGGAACCATGCCTACCTCCCATGTAACACAATTCAAAATTGCATCTGACTCTTTCACTTTCCAGTGCACAAATAAATATGTAATGAATATAATGGACTCAAATTTAGGAGAAATGATTCCCTTAAAATATGCAACCCTATGACCAAAAATTGTGCAAATCTACCCAAAACTGTTCAAGACCCTAGGAACCGAATATGTAGACCCCAGGATTCGTAGTTGATTTTTGACCGAAAATATCGGTAAATGTGTGAGATATACAATTGAAATTCAGAAAGAATCCTTTCCTGACAAAGTAATTCTGTGCATCAGAAATGGCTTGAATCGGGTCAATACTTCCCTGATGCCCCCTATACTTAATATACAGATTTTCGAACTTTCGGGTGACTTTAGCTGGATATATCGGATAATGAGTTATCTCTACGAAAATTACAGAACTTATTCTACTCATAACAGTGTATCATTGTGCCTAAATTGAATACAATTGAGCAACAACTTGCCCTAGCACCCATATAACCATTACTACGATGTTCGAACATCCGACTGACTATGTATAAKGATTTCGGTATTTCTAAAAAAGAAGTTATAAATGGTGTATGTATATATGTATGTATAAAATTGCTCAGATTCTGATCCTCTCATTGACGTTTTACATCCTAAGGTAAATCCCTGGCTTTTATTTAGAGTATAAATGTGCGGTTGCACCCGAACTTAGCCCTTTCGTGCTTGTTATTCACTCAATTTACCCCGCTTTCTGATTGTGATCAYACTAAACTAATTTTTGTTTAAATACTATATATTTGTATGCTCACTTATTCTTCTTCCACGACACTTTATACGGTTGGGTGTCTCAAATGTGATTTTCCACCCTTCATTGCACCTTTCTATTTGATGATGTGATTTTCCAAAATTTATTGCACCTTCTCAAAGGAAACGTTTAATTTTATTTGGGTTATAGATTACAATAACTTCACTTTTTTTGGGAATGTTTTTAAAAACTTTAATTAAATTTCATTAAAACACTTAAATTTAAATACTTCAGCAAATTTCACTATCAGCAACTATTTTAGCAGCTCGTTTCACTGCCACGGACCACCAGAGAACGTTGTCGTCGTACGAAAGGGAATAAAAAAAAATGGCCGTTTTCCGTTACTGTTGATATTTTTAAGATCTGCTGAGTATTGAATATGCGTAACTGTATGGTGTTGTCATGTGTCATGTCTTCGTGTGTGGTATCTTCATGTGTGGATGGCGTTGGTGAGGTGTGTTACCATCCAGTGACGTGTGTTGAGTGGGGAGCGCTAACTCATCTAGCAGTCGCTGTAGTTGCTGCATCGTGGCAACAAAACTGTTGCTATATTTATTATATGAAAACTTTTGTTTTTTATTTAATATATGTGTAGAATCATTTGCGCCGTCCGTTTACTTACGGCTAACCACAACCACGAAACGAGCCACACCGTGCTCCACCACCCGGATTATCATTGGTCCTTCGAACCGGATAACAGGTAACAAGTTGATTTTTATTTAAAGTGAAAGTGCATTAATTTGCCCGATTTAGCAATACGCAAGTTACACCTAAACATATTTTGGGTGGAGACCAAAACTTATTTTTGGCACTCTACACACAAAATCCACGCACACTGCAGGTAGTATTGTACTTCATTTAAGTACAACAATAAATACACTTCGCGAATACACTGATCGTTTCACTTTACATATAAAAAAAAAGAAAAAAAAACCCACACTGTTATTCAGATAAAATTATAAATTTCTTGGACTCATAAACATCGTCTGGAGCGTCAACAATCTCTCTCGGTTTTGTTTTTTGGTTTTTTCTTGTGGTTAATTTGTGTCTAGTCGCTCAACACTGCGTTTCCATATATTGCCCGAATAGCAATAAAGGCAAGAAGCAATAACGCAGCTATAGTTACGCCAGTGCAAACAAGAAAAAAATATAAAAAAATTAAATAAAAATATGAAATTAAAACAAGAGAAGTGAGTGACACCAAAAAATAGTGAAACGAGCAGCAAAGGCGAAGCAGCGCAGCAGCCATTCCAAAAGGACAGCAACAAATAGAAGAGTGTAGTTGTGAATTCGAAAATATTAGTTATAAATTAAATAAGTGCTTGTTTTTATAGTAGGAGGAAGAATCGAAAATCGGAGTGCGGAACTTTAATCCGCTAAACCTAACCTACTCCCAACTCAACACTCTCCCACGGAACCATAAGGTATTACTTCATGGGAGCGACAAGACATATTACATCTCCTCTACAGCAGGGACGGACTGGCGCCTACTCTGCTGTAACTGTCTTAATGTAGTCATAATGGAAGTAGCCGCTTCGCGAACAGCTATCCACCTGTAAGAGGACTTGCACATAAATGCAGTCAAGTTTTCCACCGTTAGGTTACCACCTAGTGCAGTTTCTAATTGTTCCCTTATGTTTCGAAACCGAGGACAATGGAAAAACACGTGTTCAGAGTCTTCTATGGACTCCGCACACATCGAACAATACGGGGTCAGGTGGAAATCCAGGTCCCCATGTCTTCTACTGATCCACATATGGATGTCAGGTATAAGTCTGTGGGTCCACCGTCCTTTCGTTGMGGTTTGCCACCGTTGCTGCCATATAGTTATGCTCTTCTTTCTCTCTTCTCTCTCTTGGATTTCTGTAATTAGTGCTGAAAGCTCATATTATCTCGTGAGCTCGTCACCCTGGATGTCTGTGGGCGGCATACTAGCTTCTACTTCAGATGCTTCGCTTCGCTTATTGCTGTAAGTCTATGCATTGCACTTATTGGTTTGACATATGATTTTATGTTTAGTGCCTGTATCCATCCTGGAGCTGCATATAGTATAATTGACCTCATAGCTTTTGCGATTAGAAGTCGGCGGCTGGAGCTCACACAGCCTCTATTTGCCATCATTCTTGATAAGGTGCTATAAATCTTATTTGCTTTATTATCTTATTTGCAATATTACCCCTAAGTACTTCAGCTGCGGTTGTGAAATAATCACGCTCTCTCCTATAGTGAGGTGCTTATGAGCAATATCTCTGTTCCTGTTCCAAACTCTTGGAAGAAAACCATTGGCGTAGACCATTTATGCATTCATTACATTTATTTTGTAGGTCATCAAGTTGTTTACCTACTGCTAYCACTATAAGGTCGTCCGAGTATGCGATTGTCTTACCTTTTTTCACCTTTGGAATTCTTAGCACCCCATCATAAACTAGGTTCCATAAGAGAGGGCCTAGAACAGAACCTTGTGGTACTCCGCTTGTAATAGGGTAGCTCTTGATGCCTTCGGTGTCGTAGATCAGCTTTCTGTTTTTAAAATAACTCATAACGATATTTATGAGGTACTGAGGGGCACGTATTCCATATAGGGCTTTGAGTATATTTTTCCATTTAGCAGAGTTGAATGCATATTTCACATCCAGGGTGATCAGCGCACAATATTTTTTTGTACCACCTTTCCATCTTTTGCCACTTACTRCTCTTTTCGCAGTGTCGACAACTTCTTTCAGTGCATCGATAGTAGACCTCTGTTTTCTGAAGCCGTATTATCTTTCTGATAGTCCGCCGCCTTCCTGGATTGCAATCTCAAAGCGTTTTCTTATTATGCTTTTGTACACTTTTCCCATTGTGTTGAGAGGTCGATCTGGTGATTTTTTTGGTTTTGGGATTAAAACCAGACGCCGGACTTTCCAGGATTCGGGGAACATCCCTTATTTTATGTATGCGTTGTACATTTTTGTAAAAAGAGTRGGCTTCGAAATTATGGCTACCTTTAGAGCTCTGTCTGGTATTCCATCGATACCAGGCGCTTTGTTGTTTTTGATTTTTTTGTCTATGGCCAATAGTTCTTCTTCTTGTGTATCCAGTGGAGGTGATGCAGCAGCTTCGCTTCGTTGATCAGCGTTAGTAATCGGTTCGTGCGTCGGAAATTATGTCTCGACGACTTTCTTCATGAACGGAGCGTATTTGGGTTGCTGCCACTTATTTCTGAATTAAAGATACAGATTTTATAAGCAGTTCCCCAGGGGTCTATATTCGCTTCTCCACAGATTTTTTCAAAACAATTTCTTTTGCTTGTTATAGCTGGATTTAAGAGCTTTTTGAGACTTTTAAAAGCTTCTTTGAGACGGTTTACGTTTTCATCGTTTTCATTACGTTGTAGGCGACGTCGAGCTGCATGACACAGCTTTCTCAGCGTGGCAATTTCTTCATTCCACCAGTATACAGGTCTTCACTTATTGTGACATTACGTACTTCGCATTGTAACGTGGTATGCTGCCACCAGTTCCTTTCACAGTGCGGTTACTAAGCGGACGCCGCCTTCGCCTGGTGATATTGCTACACTCCAGGCTGTATCAAAACCGTCAGTCAAATTCTCTAATGGATGCGCTGCGACGGGCATAACAGCTTACGAAATAAATTCCTCCTATTTGCGCCCATGTGAAGCCATTTTTTGCTTCTCTGCAGCAAGATGTGAATGATTGCCCCTTGCAAGACCATATTGCAGCTTTGCCACTTATGTATGTGATCCAAGTACTTTCCGAACGTTGGCAGTATTGCTCACTCAGTAAGACGACATCAATGTTGCTTTCTATTATGGTTTGTTGCAGCAGTGCTGGTGCCGCGGCACAGTCATTTAAGTTCAACTGCAATATTCCCATTTTTTCGTTGTCTTTAGCAACTCCATCTACTTAGGGCAAGTCGTGCCCAGGACAGAGTGCTCCCCTGTGCACAGCATGCAATTTGGTGTATTTGTGCATACTTTTGATACATGTCCCGGGCTTCCACAACGTGTGCAAAGAGAGAACCTGTCAATAACACTCCTACACTTACGCACCATATGACCTGTATGGAAACATCTGTAACAACGGGAAACAGGCGAGTACTCCCGGAGGCGACCGATCGACCCGATCTTTACTTCGCTTATTTTAAGGGCAGTCTTAGTGTCTTGAACCGCAGGCATATAAGGGCTATTTGAGTGCCGCTTCTTGTCTTCCGCATATTTTTCATATTTGCTGGCCCTATATTTTGAAAACCGCACTCCTTTTTGTAACTCTTCGCAGATTTCTTCTGGGGTGGTTACCTCGTCCAGGTCCTTGCACATTATAGTGACGTTATGCGTTTTTGGCTATATTACAGCCATTTCTCAAATCACTCCCTCTAGAGCGCTCTTTAAGGAGTCGGCTCTCTTGTCTGCTTGGGGTTTTAATTCTAGGAGCAGGTCTCCTTTGAGCGTTTTCCTAATGTGCCTTACGTTTGTGCCCAGGTCCTCAAGGCCACTATCGCACTAAATATTCTTGAGGATGTCCGAATATGATCCTCCGTCCTTTTTGGTTATAATAATGGCATCTGGTTTCGTACGAATTCTTTTTTAGGGGATTCTCTGGATTTTCAGCCTTGTCGTACAGGCTTGTTATGCAGCTTACCAGGTCTCGCATAGCTTGATTAATATGCCTCTACCCATACATCATAGTTTCGAGCTCCTTGATTTTTATGCCCAGTTTGTAAAAAATATTACCACCGCTTTGCATTTGCTCATCTTTTCCGCACTTGTTTTGTTGGTCGGCGTTTTCACAATTTTTTATCGATCCAGCAGCGGTGATCTCCCCATTTTTGCCTTTTGGAGGCGTTCTCAATATCTTCGAATTCCTCCGAAAAGGATTTTCTGGTGTACTTTCCAAACTATTTTCAGAGGCCATATCTCTTCCAGAAAATAGTTGGGAACTCCTGTCAGTGGGTATGTTCAGTCCTCTGTCCTAAAACCTTCATTGCTTTTTTTTAATGGCTGGCAATGCCGTAACCAAAGGCAAAAGCGAAGAAGGAGAAACAAAAAGGAGAAACAGCAGATCGAACAAAACAAAACGGCCGATTAAATTAAGTGCCGTTTTGTTTCGCCGTTATATGGGCAAAATCTATTTTATGTACTTTTTGTGTAAATATACCACGAAAAGCGGCAAGTAAGTAAAAATAAAATTTTTATTACAAATCTATTTGCTAGGTTCAATATCCAAATTGAAAGGTCCAGTCTCCCGGTAAGTCGTTACCTAAACTATGGCACTTTCGCTATTTATAATTACGTGTTTTCAAAAAAAATTCAGGGACTACGAAGAAATCCGTCTACTCACTTCAAACACACAAATCACACATCAAACAAAAAATCAGACACGTGAATAAGTGATTGTGAATTTTTATACCCAATAAACCTTTCCATAAGCGAACGGCAATAGAGTTATAGATATACTTATTGTAATGATTTTTCAAAAATATTTAATAAGCATATTTATGAAAGGTTTATTTAATTTAAAATAATAATACTTTTATAAACGTGGTTGAAAAATTATTCACATAGTAACAACATAAGGCCTCGCTATAGTTTTGTAGCTCTGTTGTGTACATGAAACTTACAAAAAACTTACGCTCGCTCCAGTTTTGCAACAACAATTGCAACAGACTTAGGCTCAATACAGTTTCCAAAGCTTAGTGTTTCGTTTACCGTTATTCTGTCGCGCCGTTGTTAGCGTCTTYACATTTTTCATTGTCATTGCAAAATTTTATACGAAGTGAATAAGGTGAGAGTGAACATAATATCTTAAAATAACTTAAAATGAAATATGAAATAAAAAAGTGTGCTCGTAATGAGTCTAATGAAGTAGTTAGTTTGTTATTAAGTGCAAAAAAGAAAAAAAAAGAATAATGGAGATGAGGATATTGCAACCAGCTCCAGTCAAAATGATTTTAGTGAAGCAAATATTATTTGTTATGAAATCAATGAAACAGAAAATGAAATTTACAGTTCTGAGGAAAAGGATAATGCTGAGCTCTTACTTAATAACGCGGATATTAAAAGAGATCTTGCTACTTGGTCAGTTAAGCATACTATATCAAATAGTGCAATCAATGAGTTACTGATTATCTTAGGAAAAACTTTCCATATCTACCACGGGATAGAAGAAGCAAGAACTTTAAAACAAACACCTCGTGATGCACTGTGAGAACTAAGTATCTATGCAGAATTTAGTCCACACAACACAACGGGAAAACCACGCCACTTCTAGAAACACAAGGAGCTGAAACAACACGAATGCAGTAAAAACTCGCCACGCAAGCAATACAACGGGAGAACCACGGAGACGGTGAAATCAGACAAGCAGACTAAACAACAACAAGCATGCATACGCAGCRGTAAAACCACACCACTTCCAGCAACACATGCCATCCCAAAGCAACATGTTGCTAATGTCTTAGCACGCAGCACAGGCTTGGTGGTGWGTTAGATGGCCGATGATCAGGCAGTCAGCACGGGACTGTGACAGCGTATACACGTYCAGCATCAGACTACGCAGTGAGTTTATCCTCTAGCTAGTCTTGGTACTCTGACTTGTAACGCCATTTGTTAAGGGTGAACTTGGTAGTGAGTTTATCCTCTGACCAACTCAGTCTTTAATATCGCGATCTCTGACGCAGTCTTCCGTGATCCGGTATCTTTACGCGGCAAAGGTGGTGTTGTTGTTGTTGTAACGGCAGAATTCTGCCGAGTTGRCAGTCCTTGGCCGGATAAAAATCCGGATCCATTCCGGTTTTCGTAGACCCGACTGTCGTGGGAACGGGCGGCAAAGGTGGTCGAACAGAACATCACCAGAGTAGCACGCGAGTGTAACGTGGACAGCATCATTGAAGCCTACACGAGCGCCGACAGAAGTAGCCAGGCGTAGTCGTCGTGGCACGCGAGCGTCAACGTATACGCCAGGACATCGTCATCAAATCATACAGGAGCGCCGGCAGAGATAGCCGGGCGCAGTCGCCGTAGCAGAGGAGCGTCAGCAGGATATCGTCAGCGAAGCCCACGCGAGCGCCGGTAGAAGTAGCCGAGCGTGATTGTCGTGGTAGAGAACAGCAAGTCGTCTAGCACCCAAGAGCACAGCAGAGCGGAAAACGGTATTGTCTTAACGGACCACACGGAACCGTTACCCTGACAGCACTCTCCTCGTCCGACGACAGTAAAACGCAGTAGACAATTTTGTAACTTTAACTAAAATATGTTAGTCAAATAAAATAAGAAGAACCCCAGTATTTACAAATTTATTGTAACGAACACTTCACACGGCGAGTATACCTCAGCAATTTATAATTGTGAGAAGCAGGGGAAACAAAAAGCTTCGTCACAGCACCTATAACTCAAATACAAGGTGGCAATTATGTTCATTACGGCCTAAGAKATTGCCTTACCGATTTTTTAAGTCAAACAACATATTTAAATGATATAATTGATTTAAATATAAACATAGACGAACTTCCAGTAGCGAAAAGTTCCTTAGCGCAGGCCTGGCCAATTTTAATTAACATTAATGGTACGGAGGCAGTACAAACTGTTGGCATTTATAGTGGAAACAGCAAGCCAAAAGATGTTAACGAGTTTATACAACCTTTTGTGGACGAATTAAGAGAATTAATGAACGAAAATTTTGCATACAATAACAAAATATATAAAATTAATTGTCATGCCATCATATATGACGTTCCAGCTATGTCGCTACTAATGGGAATAAAAAGTCATACAGGCTACAGTTCTTGCCATAAATGTAACCAAAGAGGTGAGCACATAAATCACCGTATGGTGTTCAAATTTCAAAAAAGCAGCACATTGCGGACGGATGAGAGTTTCAGACAAAGATCGGACACAAATTTCCATAAAGAATTTAATCACATGGCCATAGAAGACTTATCCGTAGACCTTATAAAATCCTTTCCTATTAATTACATGCAGGTTGTTTGTTTGGATGTTGTGAAAACATTGATGAGTGCTTGGATTAAAAAAAAAAAAACCACCCATATTCACTTAAGACAAAAAATATAGTTAACCTTAACGATAAGCTACTGTTTTTAAAAGGAAAGCTACCACGCGAATTCCGGAGAAGTACGAGAGATTTGAAAGAGTTCAAAAGATATAAAGCGACTGAATTTCGAACTTTTCTGCTGTATGGCCGTTTTTATTAAAAACTGTTTTAGACGAAAAATGGTATTTGCATTTTCTGCAACTCAGTTTATCCATGAGGATTTTATTGGACAGTAAGCAATGCCAAACTAACAATAGGTGTGCTGATGAGTTATTGCAGAGTATTGTGAAGTTATTGCCTGAGTATTATGATGCATCTATATCAGTTTACAACTTTCATTGTCTCACCCACCTGGCTGTATGGATCAAGCGAAACTATCAGCGCCTTCAAATTTGAAAATAAACTTGGAATATTAAAGAGACTTAAAAAAAAAAAAACAACATATCGGTACAACTATATAATCGTTTGGTGGAGTAAAGCATTAATCCCTCAAGTCAAGGAAATTTAAAAAAAAAAACAATATCTTTTTTGTCAGAAACCAACCCAAACAATTATAACAGCGTTGGAAATAATATTTATAAAGTGTCATCAATAATAAATAGCAAAGTTATTGGTCATCAAGTTTTGAATTAGAGATSTATGTTTCAAAATCCGCTGGAATCATCATTTGATGACAAAAATAWTTGTTTATAATAAATTTGTATGCACTTTCTATCTTTTTTTCATTAATTTCTAGAAATATCTCGAAAATTTGCTGCGACTCTTGAACCCATGTCCATCAGATTCAAGAAGGAGATAACTTTATTGCGTCAAGAGGTCAAATCTCTGCGTAAGGAAGTCCGTGAGTTAAAATAGGACAGATATAACATAGAATTAGTYATCAAACAACAGCCATTTCAAACAATGGTGGATTTTTTAACTTTTGAAAAACAGCTACAGGAAAATCCAAATATGTTTGCTTCTTTGGTAAGTTTACTAAAATACTAAATTAATTTCTTCGATAATCAATCATTTGTTTTTTCTTATTTTTAATCAAAGGAAATGGAACTCAAAACTGTTTGGAAGAAAGCCCAACTTTACCAAAAATTGTTGGAGAAATTTATTGGTCGAAGAACTGGCGGAAAAACTGTGCTGGAAAGGCACGGAGCAAAAAAAATAGTGTACGCAGCCTAAGTACATCGAAATCAATTAGAAGTAAATACTTAAATTTTTTTTGAAATGTATATATTAATTTATTTTTCACAATTTTTTCAGATGCTGCAATTTCTATTGGAATCGGAGAGGATGAATTCATCCGGAACACAAAGTCTTTCTTAAAATTTGCCAAAAACCGCCAAGAAAGCAAAGAAATATATAAATCAACAAAATTAACTCAACTGTAATCTCAAATGAAACGAAATAAGTGAGAAATAACAATACAACAATTTAAAAAAGCTTACTATTTTAAATTTTTCACAAGCTTATAAAAATTTTGCTAAACTAAGCTTATTGTAAGCATGTTTAGAAAACTATTCTTTCGGTAATCTTGTTCTATAATTAGACTTCTAAGCTTGTTGTATACTTCGACTACTAAGCTTATAGCGAGGGATCATTTTTCTTTATTCTATAATTATTAAAAAGCCTTTCACAACCAACCTTTCACATTATTCCATGATATACGGGGATCAGAGTGAGGAAATAGCTCAGATATCCGACAGCACAGACGCCACTGAGATTTCTACTAAATCTCTCTATTAATCCCAATGTTTCTAATGTGAATACCAGTCGAAGCATGCTCTTAAGTACAGCCATGGCGTTCATATGTTACAACGAGAGCACTTTCAATGTCAGAGCTCTGATCGATTCGGGATTTGAAGGAACCTTCGTGAGCAAAAGTCTGCAAAAATGCTTAAATCTGTCAAGCAGAAAGGTCAGCGCGGGAGTTTCAGGATTGAATAATATCGTGTCATTACGAGTTTAATCGGTAAGTTCGATCACAATTGGCTCGCCCGGTAACAAAAGTTTAAAACTAGAAGCGGAAGCRTTGGTACTATTAAAATTGACTGGACTGCTTCCATCCACAGCAATTAACTCTTCAATTGTAAAAATGTTACCCAATATCTCCTTAGCGGATAATAATTTTTATACGAGTCAAAGGATTTATTTGTTGATCGGAGCGGATCTCTATCCAAAAATCAAATGAAATGGGGTAAAATCGAAAACCTTCGGTTCCCTCATTGCACTGCATATAGTATTCGGTTGGATTTTAACAGGTTCCATTCCCTCCGAAGAAATGAAAATAAATGGCAAAGCCGACGGACTACATTCAGCAATAACTCAACGACAAAAACAAAACCATTTTTCTAGTGAAAATAATACTAATTTTATATTTATACAGCAGCAGCAGCAGCAACAACAGAATCATGCTAACAATGATGGCGAAAGAAATGATGCGCCGGGCATATCGAATCACACCGAAACGCATGGTGGCGCATTTCGAGCACCCGGTGACCATGTTTCTGGCAGTATTGCGTTACAACCACACAATTCGATGCCACACCTACAGGTATTCCACGGCGGCCTGCCCTCGAGTCTGTTGGGCCGTCAACAACATGCTGCAGCTGCAATGCAACGAAAACCGCATTTGATGAGAAACTTTTGCAATGCATACAAAATGCTTTTCCCAAAAAAGGCAAAAAACGGGAGAATCGTGAGCCCGATAAGCTTTTCTTGCTATCACTCTACGAGAGATCAAACGTGTGCCCGAAAAGATCCGACTCATACAAGTGCTCCAAAAATACCCCTATCACAAACACGACCACCAAAAATGACAAGATACAATTGTCACAGCATACGCAAATAACGCACAACATGTGTCACCTGCAAACCTTGCGGCAACACACATCAGACGATACTTCATGGCATCAGTTCAGACGCCGACGAACCAGACGAGGATGTCATTGAATTGACATGGGCACAGCAGGTCGAGGCAGCGGAAATGGAAGAAAAGTCATTGACAATCGGCACGACAGATTCGGACCCCTCTCAACCATGTCAACCGACGTCATCAGTCACGCAAAGCTCTGACCAACGATGCCACTCCCGTAAACCACACGCCCAACACGAGTCGTCAGCGTCAGTCGAGATAATTTTGGTAGCGGACGTCTACTACCGGCTCATGTTGCCAGGGTTACAACTRGCGGCAGTGGGATAACTCATCGCCCATTATACGACACTGGGGTATATAATATCCGGCGTCGTATAATATCGGCACAATGAAGTGCACTGGCTGCCGACGACTCTCACATTTACCACCTACCCAGGATCGAGTTAGACTCGAGTCGTCTCGGCGACATCGGAAGGTGGTGACTTCTATGCAAATTGGCGACATGGCAATGACCGACAGAGCCTCGATTCATCTCAGCGGCATTTCCCCGGACCGAACTTGAATCGATTCGTCTCGTCGTCCACCCAATTTCTTGTTCCACGTCTGTATCGACAGAGCAATCTCTTCTTCGAAGTTTTTTCGAAGTTTTATTTCGAACGCAACCAAATATTAACTGGTAAAAAATTGCGTTCTTTCTCTTCTTTTGCGATGGCTCAACCGCCCCAACGTGGTAAGTGTGTTTTTAAAATATTATATTAAAATAATATTTATTATATGAAAAGTTTTGTTCTTTTATTTAATATTTGTGTCGAATCATTTGCGCCGTCCGTTTACATACGACCAACCACAAGCACGAAAGGAGCCACATCGTGCTCCACCACCCGAAGTATCATCCAATGTCGTCTGAAAGGAGTCGATTTTCTACGGCAATTATGTTGCCCGTGGGCAATTATGCCCAAGAATCGAGAGATTCTATTAACCATCGAGGACCATGGCTAATCCCACTAGTTCAAGAATTTAAGACGTTGAAGTTTTTCTAGCCAGACTAATACAATTTCGGAATCAGACAAGAGATACTATTTATATTTTGCCATATTTAGATGCGTTTTGCACCATGGATACTAGTAGTCGTGGCAATCCTATCGCTTTTAAAGGAACCACCTTCGCCTTTTCTAATACTAAGTGGCTTGTGGTCGCGCTATAGCTTTGTCTGCGCACATTGATAGTGGCATAGTTTGCCTTCTCAGAGGCGTCATAGAAGCCGCGTAATTCGACTTTGGGCTCGGGGGAATAGTTTACCCAACGTGGGATTTGTATCTGTGAGATATCGTTAGATTGCTCGCGAACTAGGACCCGTTTTCCAAATGAAGTGGTCTTACTTGTTCGCCCCAGCCGATCTCATCTAACCATAATTCTTGTATCAGATCAAAAAGTTTTGCCGTTTTTGGCGTTTTGTAATGGCGGATAATGCAGATTTTGACTCCGTAGTATATGAAAACTGGTCAGATATCGCATACCATTGAATCTCCAGAGTTTTTGTTGTACTTTCTTTTCCGAATTTAAAGAAATTAGTGTCCAACAAGTTTTCTTTTGGTATATGTTTTACTATATCTGGATGATTCGCAGTATCTTTTTCAGCAGAAACCCTGCGGTTTTGAGGGCTTTTATAACATGGTATAAGGGTTCGTATGCTTATGTAAGACTTTGACTTGCAGATAAAATTTTGTCTGTATGCGGTTGTGTTTTAACAACAGGTAAGACAATAGCTTCTGCTTTAAAGCACTTATCCGCTTAGGTGAAAAATGGGGTAATGGGGCATACCTCATTTGAGTTTTGAAYTACTCTTCCGCCCATACCCGTAATTTCAAAAATTGGCTAATTTTGTAGGTTGTTTTAGCCTATTTTGTGTCCTAGACTCTATTAATTATCGTTGTAATCCTTGGTCTATTAAGGCCCTGAGTTAAAACAATTCTCCTCGGTGTTCGATCCCTACTGTTATCTTCGCTATGTAGCGTTTGGGTTTTTAACGCCTTTGAGCAGCATGGTGCTCCTTGGCAATTTTCCGTTTTTTTGGTGCATCTAAACCTCTTGCTCTTTTTACGTTTGCGCAAAATTGTTTTGACTTTACAAAATTGTTTCGGTCAATTATATTTATTTTTTTTAATTTTTAAACTTCCCTGTGCATAGTTCGCATTACGTTTGTTTGTACCGTTCAGAAGGGAACGTTTGATTTTTTAAGAAGCTTCCATTTAATTGGTTGTTGGTACTGGCTTGGGGTCTTTGTAAGCTTCTATTGAAGTCATGGGAAATACCTTTTGCTTTAGTTATCTTTTTACCAACCCTTTCTGCTATTTCATACTGAGTAGTTAAGAATTTTTCATTTGTTGCTACGTGGAGCATTCATTGATGAGAAAGATTGCTCTCAAGGCAATAACGAGTTTCCTGGTAATGGGGTGGTGCATATATTTACCAAAATTTGGTCCCAATTTTCTGTGGGAATGCTTTGCGTCGATAAAACCAACAAACTGTTGGAGACAGTGGATTGAATTTTCATATATTATTCACTTGTTTCCTTTTGAATTTTTGACACGTTCATTAAAATTGTTATTTGCCTATCTATCGGTATTCGGTCGGTTTCGTACCTTGATGTCAGAACTTCCTAAGCCATATGGAAAGTGTCGTCATTTAATGCGAACTGTTTTACGATAATGGATCCTTAACCTTTTGTTTTCTTTCGGAGATGATACAACTGTTGTGCATTTGATAATTTTGGATGGTTAATGTAAACGGCTGTGATGATGCTCAGAAAGGACGGCCATTGTTCATAACTAAAATGAAAATTTCAGTATCACATGCGAGCATCTTGAGGTGAATATCCGAACTTGCATCTTGATTTTGAATTTGTGGCAGCTCTACGGGTTTTTGGGGATAGTTTCAATTTTAATAGTCCCTTCTATGTGGTCAAGTGTGTCCGTATATTTTTCTACGTCAATTTCATGTATTATGCTAAATGTTCCTGTTTGTAGTCTAGCCGTTCCTTTTCTATTGTTATTAATTGGGAGCTTGAGTAGTCGAGGATCTGCACTTCCGCCAGGCATAGCGGTAGTAGTWTTCTGAAAAAGAGTGTCAGTACATATTTAGTTACGTATTCAACTTTTGTGAATTATTTATCCTTTTACAGTTAACACGGTACTATTTCTATCTTCTTTAACTATTTCCTTACTGTAGGGTTTACTTAACTTAGTTCCTAAACTCCTATTTTTCTTAACGAATATCATTTGTCCTGGTAGATATGATTTTATTTCCTTCCTATTTTTGTTACGGTATTCGATATCCTTTCTTTGTTTCTCAGCTAATTTTTCTAAGTTGCATTGTCTAGTTCTTTCTATGTCCTCGGGGGTAAACGTAACATTCTATGGAAAATTGGACTACTGGTCTTTTAAGTGAAGTGGTATGAACTGAATGATTATACTCAGATAMTGCTCTTTATAAAAGTTCTTCAAAATTTCTGTGGCCACCGTTTTCTTTAACGCAGCACATTATTTCGATTAATGTAGAGTTTAACCTTTCTACTTGTCCGTTAGCTCGGCTTTTATATGGAGGAGTAGTGTAAACTTCTATTCCTAATTCGTCTTTCCTCATAAATTTTAAGGAGGCTGAGTTTAGAGATGGTTCATTGCCGGTAACTATTAATTTGGGTACTCCGAAGAAAAATATAATATCTCTTAAGAGTTTTCTGACGTCTTCTATTGCTCCGCTATTCAGGCTTTTTGTTACTGCGTATTTTTCAAATTTATCTAGAGCTGTCATAACTGTTTTTCCCTCTGTTAAAAATATATCGATATGAACTGTGTGTCCTGGATATGTTGGTAATGGAGTTTCTGCAATATTCGGTTGGTTAGGATGTCTCTCGTACTTATTTTCTTTACAGACGGTGCAGTTGGCTATTATTCGTTTTATTTTATTCTGCATACCGGGAAAATATGTTTTTTTCGAGAATTTGTGTTTTATTTTCAGTGGCATTCCTATGTGCTCTGAGATGTTCTTTTAATATGACGTTTTCCTGTTGTTATGCATTATTAATATCTTCAACTAATTTTTGGGTATATCGGCTTTAAATGTTACTAAAATGAGTAGGATAGATATTTTGCATCATACCCATTGTCCTTTCTTCTGTATGAATTCCATTTATAGCAGATGGGTTAAGATATCGTTTCATGTGAGAAATCAATAACTGTTCGTTGTACTCTGGTTCTGTAATTATAAGTCTATGAACTGTTGGAAAAATTATTTTACATTTATATGAAGATATTTCGTCAAACTTGAAACAAATTTGGGTTTTGAAAACATTAATTGGGATTAGATTATGACTTGAGCTTTCGTCGCTATGAATCGTAGGTGTGAGTGAATTTATTTGTATTTGTATCCTTGAAAGGCGTCTGCAACTACATTTGTTTTACCAGGTTTGTAAGTTAGTTCGTAACTATATTCTTCTAAAATGGCTTTCCATCGCTTCATTTTACTATTAGTAGTCTTATGGCTTAAGGCATAGGTAAGAGGTTAATGATCGGTGATAATTTTAACTTTTTTTGAACCGTAGAGGTGAATTAAGTGACCATATTAAACCAAGCATTTCTTTTTCATTGGTGGCATACGAGGTGTGTTCAAAAAGTATCGCGAATTTTGTGTTTTTTCAAAAATTATTTATTTATTCATGAATATCTATTTTGTCCCCTTCAAAGTAATCCCCATGAGATATTATACACTCGTGCCAACGGTTTTTTGAAATCTTCGAAGCACTTCAAAAAATCATTTCTTTATCTCGTCAAGAGAAGCGTAACTTCGTCCTTTCATGGGCCTCTTCAGTTTAGGGAACAAGAAAAAGTCACAGGGGGCCAGATCTCTGGAATACAGTGGCTGCGGCATCATTWTTGTGTTGCTTTTGGCCAAAAAGTCGCGCACAAGCAACGATGTGTGAGCAGGGGCGTTATCGTGGTGCAAAAGTCAATTTTTGTCACATCTTCTCGGCCTTCTGAGAACATTTTGTACCACCGATAAACATTGCTTCGGTCCAAGGTAGCTTCGACGTATGCAACAGTCAATGCCGCGCACTTAATTTCGTTTTTCACACAAAATTTGATACATGTTCTTTGATCCATTTTTTTAAATAGGTAAAAATCGAAGACTATCCAAAACACGTGCATTGCTTGCAGCTGTCAACAATTAAATGAACATTCAAAATGGCCGAGCTTGTCGAGAGTACCAACATAAGGCCACAAAAAATTTGAAAATCGAATATACGTAACCCGCGAAAATTCAAAGTTCGCGATACTTTTTGAACACCCCTCGTAATGCTCTTCGGCTTTACTTAAAGTTCTCGATATGAAAGTAATTGGTTTACCGTCTTGCGATGGGACGGCACCTAATGCGAAATCTGAGGCGTCGGTCATTAGTTCAAAATCTTTGTCGAAAATTGGATGCGCTAAAACTATATGCTTGGATACTGAAGTATTTTTTATTTTATTAAATGCTTCTAAGGCCTCCTTGTCTAATTCTATTTCTATTTTTTTCGAGTTCCTTTTGGAGACAAGACCGGCTTCTCCTCTTAACAGTGCTGTTAATGGTTTGGCTACTTTTGCGTAATCCTGGATAAATCGTCGATAATAACTTGACATACCTAGGAAAGATCTTAATTCTTTGAGAGATTGTGGAACTGGGAATTTAGCTACCGCTTCTACTTTTTCGGGGTTGGTTTTTATCCCATTTGAACTACTTACATATCCTAAAAATTCTTCTTCTTCCTTAGCAAATGTATATTTGTCTAATTGGATTTTCATGTTAGCATTTTCTAAGGTTTGAAATACTAATTCTATATTTTTAAAATGTCCTTCTTCGTTTTTGCCAAATATTATTACATCATCGATGTAAGCACAGCACCTTACTCCTATGTGTTGACGAAAGATATCGTTCAGTGGAGCATTTTTTAGACCGAAAGGTAAGCGGAGAAATTCATATTTTCCGTTGTTTACGGAAAATGCGGTTTTTTCGATGTCTGACTCGCGGTGTGGAATCTGATGGAATGTTTCCCAGATTTGCAAGGACTTCGTTAATTTCTGGTATGGGGTATTTATCAGTAACTGAATTGAGTTTACGATAATCTACGCCCATATTTTTTTTCGCCAGCGGCATCTGACTTTTTGTTAACTATCCAAATTGGGGAGTTATACGGAGATTTCGATCTCCTGATTATTCCGATTATCTAAGAGTTCTTCAATTTGGCGTTCGATTTCGTATTTTAATGGCATGGGGTACAGGTATGGCTTGGAGTAGACGGAGGTTTCGGTTGTTGTCCGGATTTCGCCTTTTACGAGGTTGGTGTAGGTAAGTTTTTCATAAGGATCGGAAAAAAGGTTTGGACATTTATCGATAATATTATTATTTTTGTTTTGTTGTTGTACTGAGAGATGTGGAATATTGGTTGCCGCATTATTCATTTCGTGGGATATTCGTTGTTTTAACCTTATATTCATACTTTGACAAATTGCCATTAAACTTTTGTCGGTATGAATAATTGCTTTTAATTATTTAAGGGTGTCGTTGCCTATTACGCCGTAGAACGACCCTAGAGTTGGTAGTATAAAAAATTTTATTTTCCCTACTGTTGGTCCAAAAATGTCGACAAAGGTATGGTGGGTAATTTCGAGTGTTCCGGCAACCGATTTCACTGTAAAGGGCTTTTCATTCGGAATGGGATTCCTAGTTCTAGTGGATTGAAAGTAGTTCTCATTGGATCCGGTATCAATAAGAAAATCTATTGTGTCTCCGCGCCTTGTTCTAAATTCGCAATAATTCAGCGAAGACGGCGCTAATCTAAAAAATTAATAGTATCAGTAGTGCGTTTCTGTAAGGAATCGACAATATACTCGATTATTGTGACGTCATTTCGATTCGACAAGAAATCTCTCGAATCGGACTGACAACTTCATGTTTGAGAAACTATTATTGAGAAAAGTAAGCATTATAGAAATGTTTGCAAAAATATTTAATTCTTATTAATAAATAAAAATTGATTGTGTTTCAGATGTGACTCGACAGATCCATTCAGCATTCCCGAGCCGCGTTTTCTTGAGTTATTCCGCTTCAGAAGAACAGCAGTACGGGCACTCCTTGTGGAAATCGAGCCTTTTATGGACACAGCAGTAAGAAGTACATTTATTCCAAACTCCACTAGGTTGTATGTAGCGCTGCATTACTATGCTACAGGATTCACATACAGTGGTGTTCCGAAAAATATGAGGAACACTCCAAATGATACTGTTTGCAAATTATGTTCAACTCTTTATTTTTTATAATATATATTATAATAACAGTCGATTGTAGTGAACATTACTGTCCTTCCGGGAATAGATTTCAATGCAACAACAATTGGAGCGCGACTATGTAACCCCGTTTGAAGCAGCTACTGCTATTGGTGTACATACGCAAAGCCTTGGCACCAGCCAATGAATATAATATTTAGAAAATATGAATATTTTGCTGTGCCTACTCCTTATGCAACAGTCGCTAGAAGAAAAGGAATATTTATGAGATTTAAAGAACGTACAAATTTTATCGCAAATTGTTACCTCCCGTCATGGTTTCCAGCAGAGCTCTCAGTGTATCGTGAATTCCATTTAAAACACCCATGTGCTCCTTGTGTTGTCTGTCCAAAATCTCTTTCAGCTGCGCATGGTGATTTTCAATGAGACTGCTCGCCTCTTCCACACAGCTTTGGTTTGTGCGCTGATTGGGTTRCTGTTTGTTTGGCACAACCTCAAGCACCTGACCCATTGCAACCTCTTCAAGTGCCTCCACTTCGAAGATGTTCAAACTGTCTGCGTTTGCCTAGAATTCCGAACGGATCACTAAATAGCTTAGTTTTTAGTTTTGTAATATGTTACTTACGTCCAACCCAATGTTGGCAGTAGCATCACCCTCATCCTCAATGGTAACATCGACCATTTCAGCAGTTGTCTGCAATATACACCAATTTTATTATCACATTTATAATAACAACTTAAATTTTGACAGGCGTTACTCACCGACAAACCAATTTCGGGAGTGAGCCCATCACCGTCCAGCATGYCGCTGGAAAAAAACTCCAGAATTTCCCAGTCCAGGGCATCCAACGGTTTTGGACCGTCCTGCAACGGCAGGTTTCCAGTTCGTCTGGCGAACGCTCTGTGGGCATTGTGCAGTTTCTTGACTGCCGGTTTCCAGTCTATCCAACACTAAAAAAACCAACACACATATGTAAGTTGTAATGCTATATAAAAGAATATTTTAGTTTTACCTTTTTCCACTAATTAGGGGACTTGTGGGACTCTCCCAATGCATTTAATTCAGCAGCAACGGCAGCCCAAACCTCTTCGTACTCCTTCCTCGCTTTTGGTTTCATAAATTGGCCCCTTCCAACGCTGCGGTGCTGCTGCATTAAGTGCAGTAACCGCCTCTTTCGGCCATTCATAACACGCCCCGACGTACTTCTCTGTAAAGAAAATGCATCCAATCTTCTTTAACTATTCATATATAATATATTAACAAAAATATACTTACATTTGCTTTAAATTCAACTAATTCCATATTTCATTCAATTTGGTTACAGAAACACATTCAATCGAGCACTCCTACTGAAATGGAATGGAACATATCAGCTGACTATCGATTGAACCGAGTAATTATTTTACAGAAACACATTGAGTGAGAGTGACGTCAAATCGGGAATTTGAGTCGAGAATATCGATCGAAATGATTTACAGAAACACACTACAGGTTCGTTTTTACTTGCATTATCGTAATTGCTATCATACAGATTGTCATCGGATATCCCGTTCGGGTCTAATTCTACCTCGTTAGTAAAAAAATTTCTTTGTATTTTGCGTGGAGGATGAGTGAGTTGTGCGGAAATCGGACGTTTAGGTGGTCGATTGTCCTGGAATGTATTGGGCC
Organism: Bactrocera latifrons; assembly: GCF_001853355.1. NCBI lineage: Eukaryota > Metazoa > Arthropoda > Insecta > Diptera > Tephritidae > Bactrocera > Bactrocera latifrons. The sequence goes on along the minus strand of NW_017536975.1, from coordinate 302,374 downwards.
TATTCTGAAATTTGATTTGTCTTGATCGTATTGATTGGTCGACTTCCATTGGGGTCGGTGGTTTAGGTGGTAAATTTGGTATTTTATTAAAAGAGGTATTTTCTCTAGTAATATGGGGGTTGTTCGGGTAATTGTTGAACCTTGGTATGAATCCTTGGTTATTTTGCATATAGTTGGGAGAGTTTTGGGGATATCGGTTTGATTGACGACCGAATGGATGTTGGTCGAAATTTCGTCTGGGGGAGGGCGAATATGTTAATTCGGGGTAAAACACCCTATTGTTATTGTWATTATTAAAATTGCTATTTCGRGGAGGTCGTGGTGGTGGTTGAATACTTGCTTTGTGTGTATTTTTTGCATGATTTATTCTATGAATATGTCATGTTAAGTTTTTGACATAAATGTAGCGCTTGGAGTAATGTTGTCGATTCTCTCATGTTGAGAAGACGAGGTAAATCGCCATTTAGTCCTCTAATAAATGTGTCAAGAGCTTTGTCCCTATATGAGTTGGCCATAGTCCGTACGGACTCGTCACTTAGGTCAAGACTTGAAATTTTGTCTAATATAAGTGAAAGATGTTGGTAAACTTTTTGGTAAAAGATTGGAATGTCGTCATGGCGTTAGACCAGAGTCGTCATCTGATATTCGAGGGTACCTATGTCCCTTTTATCTGAATAATGCATCATAAGGCATTTTCGAATTTGATTCCAATCAAGTGAAGCCAATTATTTTGTATCTAATCGTATGGAATTATCGCGAAATACTTAGGGGTATTTTTGAGACCCTCATAATCTTTAAAGATTCTGTCTATACTCTTCCTCCAGGAGTTAAATTCTCCTGGTCGTCCTGAAAATTCTCTAAGACATTTCACTATGTCCGGAATCTTGTCTAATTCATTTATATTATTCGCGTTCAGTGTTACGCTGTGTTCGGGTTCAGTGGAGTCAGTTACAATTTGTAAATTCATTCGTTCGAATACTTCTCGAACTATTGTCGTTATTAGAGTTGGGTTAGGGGTGGGACGGTTTAAAGGATGGGTGGAAGGATTTGAGAGATGGGTGGTTTGCCCATAATCTATCCTCATTTGGCTTAACTGTTCTACTAATTCCTCGGCTGTGTTTGGCATTATCTCAAATTTTTTCTATTTGTTTGATTAATCCTAAGAAAATTTCTTTTGTACGAGCACTTTTTTTTACAATATTGTAATCTTCTTAGAATGTATATATTATTAATAATATTTTGTAAGGCTTACACTAATAATTCCCAGCTTCCCATGGCGTGTTTTTGATCTCTTCGGGGTTGTCCTTTTTCCTATATCGGAACTGGGGTCGCTCGACGTTTCTAGTCTAGATCCCACGGTGTACGATGGGCCGCCCGTTAGCACAGTATGTTTGTTGTTTTTCGGTTTTTACACTTTCAGGCTATTGTCACTTTCGTACCTGCTGGTCCGTGCTCGGGCGCCAGTTAAAAAACGTATTGTTATTTTTATTAAAAAAATATTTTCTTGGAGCTATGCTCCGTTATTGAGTTTCACTAAAGAACTAAAATTTACAATTAATTATACTTAACTCTAGACCTATGCTTGCCGCTGCAACGGGTATAAAGCTGCTGACACTGCGCTTCCCACAGGTCCCCACTACATGTGTCGCACTCTCAGCGATTTAGTGGTGTCATATTATATTACTTTTTATCGTATGATATTAATGCATTATATGATACTTTTTGAATGTATGGGGGGTTAACTTATATGTGATATGTCGAAAAGAAGACTCTTTGTAAGTAGAGTTCCAAAGAAAATAGATAAAACAGTAATTTTTTTTACACTGAAATTACTCGTTGAATTTCAAGATGGATTTTGTATATATGCATGTTTGCACGAAAACTCTTTTATATATACGAGTTTTKAATTAAATAATTAAAACAAAAACGCTTTAATTGCCGTATATATATAACCCCAACAAAGTTTCGTATATATACGTACTAGCGATATTGCGAGATATAGTCAATGTGTACTTTGAATTTTGAATATATTGTATACGCAATCCTGTTTGTTTTTGATTGCCAAAATCCAATAGGTATTGCGGTATCTATGAAGCAATGTGCGTATCCACATATGTTACGATTCACGATTGTACAAATATTTAAGTAAGTATATAGATACAATGAATTTTTCGCCGCTTAATAACGTACTGATGCTGCGATCAGCATTACATTTGTGACGATTTAATTAAACAATTTGTATTTTATTTAAATTTCATCCGATGTAGGTGGAGTATACTGTTTAGCAGATGTTTTCCGAATAAACCACGAAAAGAAATTAGCAGACCGCAGGTAATTTCCGCAACTTTAAACCTAAAAAAATTAAATACATCACATGATCACTAATACACCGCATCTTGGAACAAATTGGTAACTATCATAGTCGATGACACCACACTCGTACACAACACAACTCACCACACTACACCTGTACCAACTCAACAAAAAGGATGGACATCGGGATGGGAGATTCTATTCGTTCTAAGTACTCCGTGACTCAAAATTCGATCATCAACACTTTAACACACTCCGAGATCACCCAAACTATTTGGCCAACGCTTTGGTACATTCCTACGATGACATTCAAACACGACTTAAAAGAAGAGATATGCTCGCGAACTTAGGAGGAACATATCACCAAAACAGCTCAGTCACTTGCTTGAGCCTGTCTAGTTTTTAAATAGATTTAAAATTTTATAACCTATTGTTAGGCTTTTTAATCAAAAAGCAGATCCACTGAATAAAAGTGACGTGCGAGGCTAGTCGTGAGTGCGACGACTGTTTTTTGATGACAAGAGATATTTCGTCTTGCCCTCGTTCACTGCCAGTCCCATCTGCTTCGCTTCTTTATCCAGTTTGGAGAAAACAGAACTAAAGGCGCGGGTGTTGAGGCCAATAATATCAATATCATCAGTAAACACCAGCAGCTTGAATTACTTGCTCCAAGAACAGTGTACAAATGAGCATTCTCCCCCGACTTCAACACATACACCACATTATCACCCCACATTATCACACCACATCGACTTAAACTTACATCACTAACACGCCACATTACGCTTACAACCCACATTCTACACTACTCACAAGAGCAGCACACACCGACACCTACACACACGTACACCAACCACAGCAGTCACACCATC
>NW_017536975.1:296820-297834 GCF_001853355.1 Bactrocera latifrons | reverse complement strand
ATATAATCGCAGTACCAAACGGAAAATAATATATATATGTATCCTCAATATACATATATATATATATATATCCAAATAAATTATATGCCCTTAAGACTTACCTTCGTGTGTACAATACACACAATCCACAAAACTGTAAAAATATCATTATTCAAGTATTTACTTGCTAATTATTCTGGCAATACCGCTTCAGATTATTCAGCTGTGAGAGAGATTGCTTCCAAAGTAAGCAAAGGCATAAATAAGAAGAAAACATAAAAAGCACAAATACAAACATACATATATCCATATCGGCTAACAAAATATACATATATAACTATAATTTTATAAATACATGCATACATATATATAAATATATACATTAGCGCTTTTAGCGCATATTTCTAACTGCGAATACATAAACGCGAAATATTATACAAGTATATCTCCGAAAACTTTCAAATTTTGTATACCTATAAACATAGGATAAAAGAAATTAAATAAACTGTGCGAAAAATCAACAATGGTTGAAAAAATTAAATATTGCAAACTAATTACCATTGTACATACATTCAAATATTAAAAGTCCAATTTGGCGTCTTCCGAGCATTTTCTTGTTCCTTGTCACGAACAAGCATAAGTGCACATATTTCATTTAATTCAAAAAAAAAAAAAAACAGAAAAAAAACGCAAGTAAATACGCGAGCAATAAAAGTGATTAAATTCTGTTTCGGAAAAAAAGCTCTTATTTACTGAAAAGAACTTTCGGTTATACATATATTTTAATAATCCAATTTTTCGGAAATAAAAAACTCTTTTATAGTCCTATATCCTATATTTTAATACAAAGCAAAAAAGGGGAAAAGACATTTCATATATTAAATTCATTTCTGAGAGTGACAGCTTAATTAAGTACTGCACTCGATTTATGAACAATGGCCGTCCTTCCGGGACATGTTTATAGCCGTGTACATAAACCATCCAAAATTATCACAAGCGCAAAAATTGTATCACCTCCGATACAAAACTAAAGGT
>NW_017536975.1:287718-296430 GCF_001853355.1 Bactrocera latifrons | reverse complement strand
CTACCCAATACGAAATTGCGGAAAAGGTAGACAAAAAAGTAGTCAGAACTAAAAACGTTCAACAAGACATTATTCGAAGCTTCAATAGACCCCAAGCCGGAAGCAACAATCATTAAAACAGGAGCTTCTTCAAAACACTAGCGTTCACGTCTGAACAAAAGAAATTCACGTCCTGCGAACTATGTACAGGAGGGCATAATTTAAAAGCTTGCGAAAAATTTAAAAAATTGAATGTGARTGAAAGCCTCTGTACAAACTGCTTGCCCCACTCACACAATCTTAGTACTTGCGAAAGCAAATTTAATTGCGTATATTGCCACAAAAGGCATCATTCTACGTTACATTTTAATAACTTTCCCAATACATATTTTTTAATTTGTTTCATATTTTGCGCTTTTTCAAAAAAAGCCACGGGTTTAGTAGCAACAGCAACTCCCGAAACAAAAACTCCATAAATTTGCCAAGAGCCACCATGCTGCTCAAAGGCATTAAAAACTCAAACGCTACACAGCGAAAATCATAGTAGAGTACTACTACCCACAGCAGTTGTCTCCATTGAACATCGCCGAGAACTATTCAAACTAAGAGCCCTAATAGACCAAGGATCGCAACGATCATTCATAGCGTCTAGGACACAAAATAGGCTAAAACTGCCAACAAAACATGCGAACTATGAAATTACGGAAATGGGCGGACGAGTAGTACAAAAACTAACAAACATGCTTCCAAGCTATGAAATAAATAGCAAGCATTGGGATAAAATTTCGCACCTAACTCTTGTAGATCCCAACTGCAACACGCCAGCTCAAATAGGCATCCTAATAGGCAGCGACCTTATACCGCAAATCATATTAGAAGGTGTTGAAAAAATTTCGAAAACACTACTGGCGCAAAATACCATTTTCGGGTGGGTCCTAAGTGGACTAGTTGCGGAACCAGCAATGACAACTCAAGTTGAGGAAATCTCAAACGAGTAACTCAATTCACAATTGAGAAAATTTTGGGAGGTAGAAGAACTCCCCCCCATTTTAATTGCAACACCTGAAGATCGAAGATTGTGAAGAATTTTACAAAGCCACAACTACTCGATCAGATAATGGTCRGTATGTCGTACGACTACCACTAAAACAACAATTTCCAGACACACTCGCCTTAGGTCACTCTCGCACTTCTGCAATACAGCAGTTTCTAAGTATGGAGAAAACCCCACATAGAAAAGGTGAGCTTAAACAAGATTATGATGGTGTCTAAGAAGAATACCTTCATTTAGACCACATGGAGGAAGTAAGCCCATGTGAAAAAATTATAAACGGCAAATATTACTCATTCTACTTTCGACATCATGCAGTATTAAAGCCTAACAAAAAAACCACGAAGGTTAGAGTTGTCTTCAATGCCTCACGATCCACTAGCTCGCGGAATTCCCTAAATGATATTCTATTTACGAGACCTACGCTCCAACCAGATTTAATGTCCCTCATATTAAATTGTATACCGCCAAATACGTGTTCAATGGGGATGTTGAAAAGATGTATCGACAAATACTGGTTCATAAAGATGTTCAAGATTTTTAGCGGATTATTTTCCGAAAATCTGCCAATAGTCCACTACTCGACTTTAAATTGAAAACAGTTACCTTTGTCGTAAACTGTGCCCATATCTAGCCATTCGGACACTACACGAGCTGGCAGAAGACATAAAGCCAGAATTTCCACTGGCAAAGCAAGTCTTAAAAACGCAAACGTAGGTAGACGATATCCTGTCTGGAAGCCACGGTCTTCCACAAGCATACGAGACTTTATCATAGGTAGTTAAGGCCCTCAATACCGCAGGATTTCCTTCCGCATAATAGTTTTCGCCAATTATGATACAAGCGAAAATCCTAATATAAGAATTATGGCTAGACGAAACCGACTAGGACAAACAAGTGAAACCTCTTCGCTTAAAAAAATGGTCCCAGTTCACTAATAATTTGAACGACATCCCTCAAATACGAATTCCACGGTGGGTAAACTATTGCCCCGAATACAAAGTGGAACTACTCGGCTTCTGCGACGCCTCTGAAAAGGCATATTGTGACACTATATATGTGCGTACACGAAGCGATGTCGCAATTACAAGCCACTTATTAGCGGCAAAAGCAAAAGTTGCGCCTCTAAAAACGCTAAGTCTTCTACGACTAGAACTCTGTGGCGGTCTGCTACTAGCAAAGCCAGCTTCAATGGTGCAGACCCACTTAAATATGGCGAAATCCACAATCATCATTCATCTTCAAATCTCATTTTAAAAAGATAGCTGGCAACCACAAATTCTATTATGAAGAGTTCACGACACTCTTAACAAGAATTGAAGCCGTTCTTAACTCACGGCCTCTCGCTGCACTCTCGCAAGATCCCTCAGATTTTACTGCCCTCACGCCAGGGCATTTTCTTAAAGGAGCGCCCATTCTGGCCACACCTGAGCCAGGCGTGGAGTCGCTTTCCTTATTAAACCGTTGAGAAAGAATTACAGTCGCCGATGGAAAGATGATTATTTAAAGGACCTCCACAGAAGATACCGATGGAAATGATGCTCCAACATCAATAACTAGCAACAAAAACCGAGAAAAGGAAGTCGATCCACATGACGACTCACTTGTGCCACATTTCGTGGCACCAATGCCCATATGAATATGCTCGTATATATGTATATGTTATTAATTCAAGTAAAATCCTTTAACAGATAAAATGGATGCCGATATGCCAACTGCGCCCACGCCCGCAATACATTCCTCCGTTATTTTTCCGCGCTCGAAGACTACACCAGTCGCAGCGTCGCGATGTGCCTCGTAGCCGTAATGCCATCCGAAGACTCCCGCGATCGCAACCGCGCAGACCGGCATACCVTACGGAGGACTCACGTTCCTGGCGTCACCGCACTCCCACGCCGAAAGGAAGGCCCAGGCCACAATCGAGCCGTCCAACAGGTCTCAGCAACGTGATAGCCACGTTGCAATGGCTTCAGAGGCTACTGGCTAGATACTCGCCTAGGGGGGCAAGGATGTACAAATGAGCATCCTACCCCGACCTCAACACACACACCATATTATCACCCCACATTATCACACCACATCGACTTAAACTTACATCACTAACACGCCACATTCACCACATTACGCTTACAACCCACATTCTACACTACTCACGAGAGCAGCACACACCGACACCTACACACACGTAAACCAACCACAGGAGTTACACCATCCTATTCAGCTCCAGCGGGGATAAAGAAGGACCGATTACCAGCTTCAGTTCAGTTCATTTGTGACATCTACAGCGATCGGTACGACACAATCTTGCGCGTCCCGTCTCTACATCTAGTTTCTCACCGCAATAAAATTCTTTCCGCACTCAGAGAACTTTCCACACTTGCGTGAACTTCTACACATGGCTCCATCCATTTTATAAATTCAGGTTGTTAATACAGACTTTAAAAGTTATCTGTCTTGTCATTTTTAACGTAACTATACATATTATTAAAAGTTAAATAAACAGAATACAAAACGCAGGTATAGGTATAACTTTAAAACAATATCAACATTAAATTTCATTCTAAAATGTTTGGCCCTTGCTACTACTGTGAGCTCTTTGTATGTTTTGTAATACTTTTCTTAATTTTCTTTTTTTCCACATACATCGAAAAACCATCGGGTTACTTTGCAATCTCAGTCAAATAAAAATATTGCCGATAAACATCTTTTCGCTATAACGGATCTTCAAGATGAATTTTAAATTTCTGAAAATTACATAATTTTTTAATTTTTTTTTCAGTTGCATTTTTTTCATTTGCAATACTTCTTCTTAATGGGCGTAGACACCGCTTACGTCATTATAGCCGAGTTAACAGCAGCGCGCCCCTCGTTTCTTCTTTTCGCTACGTGGCGCCAATTGGATATTCGAAGTGTAGCTAGGTCCTTCTCCACCCRGTGCTTCCAACGAGTGGAGGTCTTAATCTTCCTCTGCTTCCCCCTGCAGGTACAGTGTCKAATACTTTCTTAATTCGCTGAACACTGTCAATGTCGTCATATATCTCATACAGCTCATCGTCCCGTCGAATGCGGTATTCGCCGTGGATAACGCGCAACGGATCATACATCTTTCCCAGAACTTTTCTCTCGAAAAATTGCAACGTCGACTCATCAGTTGTTGTCATCGTCCAAGCCTCTGCACCATATAGCAGGACGGGAATTGTGACTTATAGAGTTTGGTTTTTGTTCGTCGAGAGAGGACTTTGCTTCTCAATTGCCTACTCAGTCCGAAGAAGCACATGTTGGCAAGAGTTATTCCGCCTTGGATTTCCAGGCTGACATTSTTGGTGGTGTTTATGCTGGTTCCAAGATAGACGAAATTATCTACGACTTCAAAGTTATGACTCCCATTAGTGACGCGAGAGCCAAGTCGCGAGGGCGACGACTGTTTGTTTTGATGACAGGAGATATTTCGTCTTGCCCTCGTTGACTGCCAGACCCATTTGTTTTGCTTCTTTGTCCAGTCTGGAGAAAGCAAAACTAACGGCGCGGGTATTGAGGCCGATGAATCAATATCATCGGCATACGCCAGCGACTGTACACTCTTATAGAAAATGGTACCTTCTCTATTTTCTTCTGCAGCTCGAATTATTTTCTCCAGAAGCAGGTTGAAGAATTCGCACGATAAGGAGTCGCCTCCTCTAAAACCTCGTTTGATATCGAACGGCTCAGAGAGGTCCTTCCCGATTCTGACGGAGCTTTTGGTGTTACTCAACGTCAGTTTACAGAGCCCTATTAGTTTTGCGGGGATACCAAATTCAACCATTGCGGAATAAAGGCAGCTCCTTTTCGTGCCGTCGAAAGCAACTTTGAAATCGGCGATAAGCTGGTGTGTGYCGATTCTCCTTTCACGGGTCTTTTCCAAGATTGGGCGTATGTTGAATATGTGGTCGGTTGTTGATTTGGCACGTCTAAAGCCACACTGATAAGGTCCAAAAAGTTTATTGGTGGTGGGACACTATACACAATACACTATTTCTTTAAGTAATTTTGACAGCTGCTTACGCATTGTGAATAATCCGCATTAAAAGAGAAAGAAAATAAACAAAGAAATTAAACTTAGGAGTGTAAACACATAAATATTTGTATTGCGATCTAAGGAATATGGATGAAGATTGGTTAGTTTGATATCAAAATGAACGATGTGTATTTCGAAATAATGATTTTAACTAATTGTATGATGAATTTAATGAATAATTTTAATTGTGGTGCCATGATGGCTGCCATGGAGATGGATGCTGAATTCCAAAAAAATATCGTAAAAAGGCAAGATATTGGGTGAGTTCATACCTTAAGGATCGAAAGGACAAGGGAAGATTCATGTCCGATTTCGAAGCTTTGCGCAATTTACCAGATTTATTCGTTGAAAACTTTCGCATGCCGTCACAAGTTTTTTATGAACTTTATAAGATGGTCGAGCCGCATCTACTTCCGAAACGTAACAGCAGGCCAAAAGATTTAATTCCAATTAAAGCCAAATTGGCAGTGGTACTGGAGTATGTTATATACATTTTTGCCAAAGTGTCTTTTATTCGTGTTATTTTTTTTTTTTTAATATTCTTACAGATACCTAGCTTCTGGGGATTTGCAACGCTACTTAGCTTCTTTCTATCGTATCAGCAAACAACATTTTGGCAGAATCGAGAATGACGTTTGTGAAGTACTATGAACCGTATTAAAAAATGAAGTGCCCGATTGGACGGAACAAAATTTGGTAGAAATAGCTAATGCTTTGAAAACCAGTGGAATTTTCCCAATTGTTTTGGCACCATTGACGGAAAACACATTAGTATAAATGCACATCCAAAAAGTGGAAGTACAAACAAATCTGGCGTCTCTCGTGTTCAGCTGTGTAATTTCGAGCTCCTGTAAATTTGTTTAATTTATATTTTAAAACTGTTGTGAAAATTTTTGAAATAAGTGATCTTTAAAGAGAAGTATCCCTGTGATAGTTTTCTATTAAAGCATTTGAAATTTACTTAAATTGTGTGTTGATAATTTTAATTTATTCCGTCGAGTCACTTTCTTTTGTTTTGGTTGCTATATTCTAAAATAGTGCAATTGTTGGTGTTAACTTATATTGCTTATCGAAATTTCTTTCTTGTTTTTATTCGTTTTCCATCTTTGTTCACAGCTGTTTACGAGTTTCTTACTTAATAAAATATTGCAAAACACTACCGGCATTCACCTTTTCGACTCGAAAAATTTATGTATGTCGATCGGCGATCGCGATGTTGTAACGTATATGCGCACGGATAGAGAACAAAAGATGCTCGACGCCGTCCGCCAGTCCCTTTTGTTAATTGTGTGCTGGTGTCCTCGTGCGTGGTGTGAAAGTATGGTGTCGATGATGATGTGGTGGGCATCATGCCGATGTGTTGAGAATGAAGGGTGTAGTGTGAGATGAGAATATGATCCGCATGATGCCAATATGTTGAGTATGGTGTGTATGTGTGGGGTGTAGCTGTGTTATATTAATAGAGGGGGGCTCAGAAGCTCATTTAGACGTCCAGGCCCCCCTAAACGTCTGTTTAGCCTAGAAGGCGCTGCAGCTGTTACATCGTTGCGACAACGCTTCCCAGCCCCGTAGACCGACGAGGTGGTGGTCCAGGCTGCCGACGCCGCAACGAGGTTCCGCTTCTCCGGGTGCGCCACGAGCTGCGGAGTGGAATCGGGGGTATGCAGCCGCGATGGATGGGTGGCCGATTCACTTCGCGTGCCGCGCTGCGATGGAGCAGCGTGYGATGCGGCCTGCGGCATAATTGGCACAGCCCTCGTGACTCGCACTCCGGAGTCAATTGTGGCAATGCCCGTGTGCCTGGGCAACTTGTTGCCGTTGCACAGGTCGCATACCCCTAAAAATCCCACAATGGTGCAGGCGATGTGGGCGCCGACAGATGGGACACCTTAGAGTCTCCGACGTCCGTGATTGGCGTGGTGGTGGTCGAGTGCTACTACGAGTACCACAGTTCAAGGCGCTGGTGTAGGCCCAGTGCGTGGCCTGTCTCTTATACACATCTAGATGTGTATAAGAGACAGACCCACAATGGTGCAAGCGATGTGGGCGTCGACAGATGGGGCACCTTAGGGTCTCTGACGTCCGTGATTAGCGTGGTGGTGGTCGAGTGCTACTACGAGTACCACAGTTCAAGGCGCTGGTGTAGGCCCAGTGCGTGGCGCACTGGTATCCCGAGCGGTTGGCGTGGTTGTGACTGGCGTATCTATTTCCATAGTAATCTGTATAGAAAAGATTGTGGATTATTAATCTGTCTGAGATATGGGCCATCGTGCAACGATGTGTGGCATGAATGGGTCGTCGTATTGAACGACCATTTTTTGTTAGTTTTCTTTGTTATTTTTCGACAGTTTATTATGTTTTAGCGGTTTGTTATCGGCGTATTTCTCGGTTTAGTGATAAATTTAGTGATTTTCTAATATCGCGATTTTATCGGTTTCGTTTTTGCGGTTTTCGGATTCACGGTCGTCGGTGGTTGGTAAAAAGTGTTCCGTTTTGCGTACGGAGATCCACAACTCGTATGTGACCGTCGTAGCCATAATGTAGCTTTTCTATGCGGCCAAGCCGCCACTCGGAAAGGGGTAGACAATCATCATGATTAATTCGTTCCCATTGATTTAACGCCTCCACGCCTGGCTCAGGAATGGCCAGGATGGGTGCTCCTTTTAKAAAATGCCCTGGAGTTAAGGCAGTGAAATCTGAGGGGTCTTGCGAGAGTACTGTGAGTGGCCGTGAATTGAGAACGGCCTCAATTCGATTTAATAACGTCGTGAACTCTTCGTAATTGAATTTATAATTTCCAGATACCCGTTTGAAATGGGATTTGAAGCTTTTTACGGCTGATTCCATAAACCGCCCATATTAGGAGCGCTTAGGGGTATAAATTGCCAATTGATACCTTGAGAGGCGTACTTTTGTACGATGTCGGGTGACACTTGTTTTAAGAAATCCACAAAGTGCTTTTTTGTGGCTCGTCGAGCTCCAATGAAAGTTTTGTCATTATCACTCATGACTTTAGATGGGTAGACACGTCGAGCGACGAAACGAGCAAATGCCGCGAGAAAAGCCTCCATCGTGAGATTACTACATAGCCCAAGGTGTACTGCCTTTATCGTGAAACATACAAATACAGCCACATAGCCTTTCATGAGAGTGGGAGAGCTTAACATAGACGCCTTTACATGGAAAGGCGCAGCAAAATCAACACCTGTTGTGGTGATAGGTAGAGCGAAGTAGCAGCGTTCCAGTGGAAGTGCTGCCATAATCTGCGTTCGCATCTTCTGTTTGTGCATAGTGCAAACCTTGCACGTAAAGATGCACTTCTTGATTTGCGGCTTAAGACGGGGGATATAATAATCTGGGCGTACCATATGTTGAATGAGGCGATCCGGCGTGTAGCATTAAGATGTGGATGTTGTGGGAGGAACAATGTGTCAAATGGTGACTTCTCGGGAATTATTATAGGGTGGCGTTCATTGTAAGTTAGGCTCGAATTAGCAACCCGACCATTGGAACATAATCCGTTGAAAATCTTGGTCGTCTTTATGTACGACTATTTGCCGATACATTTTTTCAACGTCCCCATTGAATACGTATTTGAAAATACGCCAGTTTAATATCAAAAGCATTA
>NW_017536975.1:284306-286018 GCF_001853355.1 Bactrocera latifrons | reverse complement strand
AAACCTTTTGCCAATGCTTGCAATTTATGTGATAGCTTGGTAGCAAGTTATATATAAATATCTCAAACTCTTTTCTTTTCTCGCTCTCACTCTGGAATAAGATTTACTGTTAATTTTAAATACTTAGTTTTTTTAAGTTGAACTCAACGTTGTTAACAGATTTTTGGATAATCGTTAAGTCAGTTGAATAATGATGATCGAACAATAAAGATTCATTTTTTGTATTTTCAACCGCAACATTCACTGTTTTAATTCAGCAGAATATTACTAGCATATTGGTTAATTGTGGTAAGACAATAGCTTCTGCTTGTATGCGCTTATCCGCTTTGGAGGAAAAGAGGGTAATGGGGCAGATTTTATTTGAGTTTTGAACAACTCTTCCGCCCATTCCCGTGATTTCAAAATTGGCTAGTGTGGTTGGCAACTGTAGCCTGTTTTGTGCCCTAGACGCTATAAATAATCGTTGTGATCCTTGGTCTGTTAAGGCTCTAAGTTTAAACAGTTATCCTCGGTGTTCGATGGAGACAACTGCTGTGGGTAATAGTCCCCTACTATGATTTTCGCTATGTAGCGTTGGGGTTTTTACCGCCTTTGAGCAGCATGGTGCTTCTTGGCAGTTTTCAGAATTAGTTGTCGCAACTAAACCTGTTGCTCTTTTTATGTTTGCGCTGTTTGGGKGKGAGCTGGAAAAATTGGTTATATGTAACATTGAATGATGTCTTTTATGGYAATAAACGCAATTAAATTTGCTTTCGCAATCTTTAAGCGTATGCGCATGTGACAAACAGTTGGTACATAGTTTTTGCGTTCTTACGAAATTGAGTTTGTGACCTCCTCTACAAAGTTCGCATGACGTTTGTTTATATTGCTCGGATGTGAACGTTTGATTTTTAAAAAAGCTTCTATTTAAATTATTGTGGCTACTTGCTTGGGGTCTATTGAGGTCGGTATGAACGTTTTTCGGTCTGATTATTTTTTTATCTACCCTTTTTGCAATTTCATATTAGATAGTAAGAAATTCTTTCATTTGCTGCCACGTTGGGCACTTTCTTCGCGATGAGAGCGATTGCTCCCACAAAAGTAACGATTTTTCTGGTCAGAAGCTCATTTAGCCACGGGTATCACAGTGCATCTCAAACTGCTCGCTACATTTGTTGTTGCTTTTGATAACTTATATTGCATTTATTTGTTATAAGTATTTTGTCATTTCTCTTTCTACTTTTATTATTTAATTTTTTATATTTTTATTTAAATTTTTTTGTATTGCTGTTTATTATCATTATGACTTGGCTCTGTTAAAGGCGAGTCGGAACGCTTTGTTTCTTGCTGGCTGTGTACGGGCTTGCCCACCTGAAATGTGCTGGACTGACAGGAAGAATTTTGGATTCTATTCTTGATAGTAAGGGCTTGCGCTGGTCTTGCATTAAATGCAGACCAACTGAAATTTATTCATTTAAAGTTTTTAAGCAGGCGCGCAATAATTTCAAGGAGATAGGCCGTGAGCTTGAAACCCTTACAAATAAATTTAGGCATTTGAAGCATTGTTTCAATCATTTAAATGCCTAAATGAACAGAAGAAGAATAAAAAATCTTCCAACGCCTCCACCCAATATTGACCTCATCAATCTTTCTTCCCCTTGTCCACAAGGAGTGAAGGTCTCGTCTTCTCAGAATACAGAGAAAGCTGTTACTGATCACCGCTGGGTGATGCC
>NW_017536975.1:280682-282489 GCF_001853355.1 Bactrocera latifrons | reverse complement strand
AGCGAGGTAAGTATGCGTATGGTGCGTTAGGACGTATGGTGGAAAGCTCTAGCAGATTTCAACAGCGTAGTGAGGTCAGTTGTGTGCGTATGGTGCGGGTACATGATGTAAGGCTCTAGCAGCTTTCAATATCATAGTGAGGTAAGTTATTGTAAGGTGGTAAAAGCCACGTTACACTCTTGACAACTCATTCTGGCCAGCTGGGGTCTTTGTGCGCGAATTTGCGCATAAGCATTTTAAACCCCCTGCAGTTGTCAGTAAAATGCCAAGAAAAGCCGTCGATACAAAAAACCGATTAGCAATAATTCGCTGAGTATTTATTATCAAAACGTAAGATGCTTAAATACAAAACTTTCCGATCTGTATTTATATAGCGTCAATTATAATTTTAAAATCATTGCTTTCACGGAAACTTGATTAAAGCCCCACATTTTTGATAGCGAAATATTCAATAGCGAATTTGAAATCTTTAGATATKACCGGCTGAACAAGAAAGGAGGTGGTGTCTTGTTTGCTGTTCATTCTTCAATTCCATTTGAAGAAGTCGATGTTTCGCATGCAGACTTCATAGAACTTAAGTTCGTATTTGCGCTAATAGTGGCTATATTTACTTAACTTTATCTTGTATACCGCCTCATTCGGACATATTTTTATATATGCAGCATGCTTCATTAATAAGTAATGTTTTCTCAATGGCTAGTAATAGATTTCAATTTACCGTGCGTATCATGGAAATCTATTGATGACTACACCATTCCTATTAGTACTTGCTTAAGTTTTAACGATTTCTTAGGTAAAATGTCGGAGTTGGGTCTTAACCAAATTAATTTAATTTCGAACGAGTTTGGTAAGTCCTTAGATCTAGTCTATGTTGATAACGCTTCAAGGTTCTCTGCTGTCCGATATGATCCCTTGGTTCGGCCAGAGGACTCGTATCATCCTACTTTGGAATTTAACATCGAAACCATAGCCAACTTCGCTCATAATAATACACAAGACCTTTGTTTTCTGATCAACTTTGCGAAAGCTAATTTTAAGAAAATTAATTACGAGCTTTCTAAAGTAACTTGGCCAGATTACAGTGGCTATATTGAATTTAGTGCTTCCCACGTTAATGAAACTATTTTAAATTTATTTGAAAAATATGTTCCGAAGTGTATTGTTATCTATAAAATGAGTTTTAATTTATGGTTTTCGAAAGAATTATGTAAATTAAAAAATAGAAGTCCCGTGCTTTTAAACTTTTTAAAAAACTGGTTTAGTTGCTGACTATTCAAAATATTCTAAATTGCGCCGACAATTTGCTGAACTTAACAAAATATGTTACAATAAATATATATATAATAAAAAATAATATTATACTTAGTCCAAAATTGTTCTCTGGTTTCGTCAACTCCGAACGCAGGATTTCTAATTTTCCGCCCGCTATGAAATATAAGTCTAGTATGTCCAGTGACAATCACACCATTTCTAATATGTTCGCTGAATTCTTTGGGTCTGTCATTAATGCACCTACTATTTCGGAAGCAGACGTCTGATATCAGTTAAATATGTGGGAAAAATCATACAATTATGGCCCAGATATGATTCCCTCGTACTTTCTTAAGAAATGTGCCAAATATATATACCAACCCGTAACAAAACTATTTAATTCATCTCTTATGCAAGGCTTATTTCCATCCAATATGGAAAAAGTCATTTATAATACCTTTGCATAAGAGTGGATTTAGGTCATCTATTGAAAACTATAGGAGAATAGCAAAGTTGTCTGCAATACCTAAACTTTTTGAAGCAATTATAGCAGACG
>NW_017536975.1:269389-279522 GCF_001853355.1 Bactrocera latifrons | reverse complement strand
GTGAGCTGCTTGAGTCATATGTAAAAGAATCGTTTCTGGCCACTCCCAAGTGAATGGCGATCAGAAAACTCTCCTCACTTGCGTGAACTTCTACACATGACTCCTCCAGGAAAATCTACAATAACTAATTTGCTTGAATTTGTATCACATGTATCAACGAATCTTAGGGAGAATAAGAACACTGATGTTACATAGCCCGGATTTTAGTAAAGCTTTTGACCTAGTTTCTTGGTGTGTTAGAAATGACATGCCATTGAACCTTAAAAAATGTAAAACGATGTGCTKTTCACGTAGATCTGTAGACCCTACTTCATGCGTAATACAAAACTTTAGGTTGGAGCAACTATGCAGTTTTGTTGACTTGGGAGTAACTATGGACCCCAAACTCTATTTTAATCTTCACACATCTTCCATGGTTTTTAAAGCTAAAGCTGCTCTTGGTTTTGTTACACGTTGGTCCAAAGAATTTAGAGATCCGCTTACCACAAAAATTCTTTTTACATCTTTGGTGAGGCCTATATTAGAGTATGCTTCCGTAGTATGGAACCCTTATTATGAAGTTCATTCTGAGAAAATAGAGTCCATTCAAAAACAATTTTTACATTTTGCTTAAATCATTTGAATTGGGATTCCAATTTAAATCTTCCCCATACACGAACCGTTTAAAACTTATAAATCTCCTACACTAGCTAGTCGTAGGGAAAATGCTTGGTATAATATTTGTTGTAAAACTCATCAATGGGTCAGTCTGTAGCTCATCTCTTTTATCTGATATTAATTTTACCATTCCCGCTCGCTCTACCAGGCAATTTAAACCTTTACTTTTAAAATTTTATAGAACAAATTTCGAGTTAAACGAACCATTCCGCCGTATATGTCACGATTTCAATTCTCATTCCAGCACATTTGATCTAACAGACTCTCTCTTTACCAATAAAGAAAATAATTTTATCTACTCTTAACTTATTATTATTTTATAACTATAAAGTAAGATCACATTATATGTCTCGGTTGTACTAAAAAGTAATATGAATTTTAAACTTTTGGATTTATAGGGGTTCCCTTCAATTATGTTGCTGGCTTCCTCTGATGCGAATTATAAATTTACCTATTTAGATATAAATGCTTACGGAAGTGAATGCGACTTTCATATTATGAGAAATTCTAAGTTTGGTACCAGAATTCTGAATGACACCTGTCTATTTCCTCCTGACTGAGTAATTAATCAAAACAAATTGCCGCATTTCTTTGTTGGAGACGGCGCCTTTCTTTTATGTAAGCGCTTAATAAAACCGTATAGCGCCACACAACTCACGGTAGAGCTAAGGATTTTTAACTACAGGATAAGTAGATCTAGGTGTTGTATTAAAATGTAACACAATCGCAATAACAATGAAGTCATCGTAGCCACTTACCGCTGAAGAACTTCAGATTATGACAAATAGATACGAAAAATATTAAGAGATTATGTTAATTCTAATAATGGATCTGTTCCTTGGCAAAACAATGCCACTTTTGTTTAAATTTATATCATTACTACACTACAGCTTTTAGTTTACATTTCATTGCAAACTTATCTTATATATAAAAATGAATCGCAAAATGGGTTGCTAAGCTCATAACTCAACAACTCCTGGACCAATCTTGCCAATTCTTTTTTTTTTCAAATGTTCGTTGAGGTTCATAAGATAGTTTTTACGGCAATAAATTCGAATAATTGTCGGAAAACCTCTAAAAACAGCCCTTTTCTTTTTCTCATACAAATGAATGAATGTTTGTTTGTTAGTAACGTTAAGAGAACGGCTACACCAATCTTGATGAAATTTTCACAGGTAGTTCGTTGTGGATCGGGGAAGGTTCAGAAATAAAAATACCTTATACTGTTCATAAGGAAAAATCGGAAAATTGGATAATTCCAAAAAGTAACTTTTTCCATATACATTTTTTTCAATTTATGATTGTTTTGTTTTTCAATATTTTGATTTGTAAATTATTTGAACCGTTCAATTCCGGTCGCTTGCTTTTTTATTCCGGTTATTCAAAGGAAAATTATTCAGTGAAAACTTTACGTGTGTTTCACACATAGCTCGCAAATAACTTTCGACCGTTTTTCTTTTCGTGCTCTCGTTGCGAGCACAACCGAAAAAGTTCATAGTCTCTCACTCGAGCAAGAGACGCTTGCTGTCTTCATTTATGTTTTCTGTTGAGCGCTATTCGTTGACCCCTTTGTATTTCGCTCTTTGAATGAGCAGTGCGTAAAGTGCGGAACGAGAAACGCTCGCACAAAGACAGTCAGCAAAAAACCGATTGACCGAAAAATTCAACGCACACGATCTTCACATTTACTTTTGTTGTTCTATAAAAGAAATAATATAATTTGTTTAATAGAACAATTTAATTTTATTTCCACATAAATTGGGAAATGCTGTGTTTTTCACGGTCAGATATACGTGGCTTGCTCACTAGTTGGAGAACCATCTTTTCTGTACACCGGAACAAAAATCAAAAAGTTTTGTTTATCAAGTTGCTTTACATTGAAAAAAAAAATTAATGATAAATTTAACTTTCTTCTCATTTCAAAATACATAATTTCACGCAGGACAACGACTGCGGAGTCAGCTAGTTATTAATATAAATAGTTACAAAAAATGTTATTCATCGTTGGTTCTGTTTTTATTTTTATACTCTTCATAGCTTTCGCGCATACTAATCCTCGCTGATTTGCATTCATCCATTAAGGCATAAATTTGATTAGAAACAATAAAACCCTGAATACAAATCGTAAATTAACTCACCACTTTTATCAAGGGCTTTTGTGGAGCCAGGCTGGAATTACCGCATTGTTATTACTATGCTATGTGGTGCTAATATATCCGATCCTAGGCCACTCCCTCACGCATTTCACAAGTTGGCGCTTATCCAACGTTGTGAAATTCAGCAGGCGATTTTTGCGTTTTGATGATCCATCATTTTTTAAATTTGCATCCATTTTTTAAATCTTCAAAAATTATAAATAATTATAAATTTCACTTTACTTAACGCCAATGTCACTTTCCTTCAAGAAACAATTGTTGATTTGATGTTTCTTCGCAAAACTAGGTTTGCCATATACGCATTTTATTGAAAAAATTTATTAAAAATTAGTTCTAGATTTCTTTAGAGCTGCATACTAGCACATGAAAATTTACCGCAGGATTGATAACTCACAAAATAAAACGGATGATATCAGAGGTTATTTCCACTTTAATGTTTTTTTCATACAATACTTAAAATTAAATGGGCGTTAAAAATATAATTTACTGCAGGAAATTTTCTTGACCATTTCTTAAGCGTTTTTTTTTTTTTTTTTTGTATGAAGTTTTTACATTTCTTGAGAGCTGGATACTAAGCTTTAGGGGTTGATAGTTCTCAAGCGTTTTTGAAAAGCGAAAATACAATTTGGGAATGCGCGAATAAAATATAATATATAAGAAGACTAATTGCCTGTCACGAAAATTTCGATAAAAAATGAAAACGCGTTCGGTCGATTCCACGGTTCAATCACAATAGAATGTTTTATTTCATTTAATGCAATCGCATAGCCTAAATCTTAAAATAACGGCTTAATCTAGTGGTAACATAAACATATGTTACAAAAGGGGTAAATAATTATCTTTCGTTAAACATTGTAACAGATTATGGTAAGTATAAAGGTAAGTAATATATTGGTATTATGAATGCATTATTAAGGTAGGTATTTTATAATAGATTTTCCTAATTTAATTTTTAATAATTCAATATTTTACAGTTCTTTTAATTCAATTTTCTTAATTCTAATTTTAGGTTTAAATATATGTATCTTGTCGCAACACCGGCCACCACTTTTATCAACGGCTTTTGTGGAGCCAGGCTTGATTTACCGCATTCTTATTACTATGCAATGTGTTGCTAATATYCCAGATCCTAGGCCACTCCCTCACGCATTTCACAAGAAATCAGATTTCTTCAATATCCAGTGGAATATCCAGTGCAGGGGACGCTTAATCGTGTCCGTCATGGTTGCTACGTCTGCGACTCTCACCTTGTCGCCCTAGTACCCACTGCTGTGGCAGCATGTTGTCCTCGTGGACGAGAACCAGACCGTTGAGCTGCATATTGCGTTTGGGGTGCAGCCACTTGTTGCACTCCTGTAGGCCAGGTCAGGTATACTTTGGACCACTGGCGCTAGAACTGTTAAGAGATGGGGCGAGAGTTGAGAATGGCCTCCACTTCGGCCAACACTGTTGCTAGCTCCTCTGCTGTGAGCAGCGCGTTGCCGGTGAGGCGAACGCTGCTATTGCTAGAAATGCCTCCTTCAAATATCGGAGAGCGCGATCGGCGCCTACGAAATTGGTGGCGTTGTTGCTGAATATCTTCGTCGGCGTCCCTCGGCGTCCAATGAACCTTTTTARGGCGAGAATAAATGAATTAGATGATATGTCCTAAATTAGTTCTAAATGTACTGCTTTGGAAGAAAAGCAAACGGAAACTGCAATATATGTTTTTACGGGTGGTCGACCGCGTATTTTTAACGTTGCGTATATCGGACCACAAAAATCTACGCCACATATAAGAAAGGGCCGTAGTGCTTGAAGTCTTTCTACTGGCAAAATTCCCATTATTTGCTTTTGCAACTTCGGCTTGTAATGAAAACAATGTATACAGTTTCTTACGGTTCTACTACAAGCTTCTCGGGAATTAATTAGCCATATACGTTCGCGAAGAAGCGCAACCAACGCTTTAGCGTTGCGAATATGCAGGAACCTTAAATACGTTATAACGAAGTGCGAACTTTTATTTAATAAAAACGGAAATTTGGCATCGTATGGGAGAGGTGCATTTAATAGGCGACCTCCTACTCGGATTAGTTTGAATGACAGCGATCCGTGTACTCATGCAAAAACGGGTTGAGTTTTTGCAAGTTTTTATGCAATTTTTGAATAACATCCTGAAATTCTGAATGTTGGACCAGCTGTGCAATTTTTACAAAACTCAAGTTTAGCTCTTCTGAAGTCCTGTCCCATGGAGGATTTTGGTGGTCGTCTTATTCATCGTAATATGTATGCGACCACACGAAGCAATTTTTTATGAGAAGAAAATTTTTCAATAAGGTCCAAGGTTGAATTTTTCTCAGTAGTTGAAATTAGTGTAAACGTATTCTTCTTCTTCGCTAATGCTTCGTCTTCTGGTGAGAGCTGGAAGTGGTTATTAATTGAGCATAATGCAGAGTCTTCTATGAGGAACTGTGGACTGCCAAACCATATCGAATTATTCAATTCGTCCACGTTACAACCCCGAGACACTTGATTAACAGGATTTTGCTTCGTTGGCACATGTCGCCAATGTACTTTGTCAGTCAACTCTTGAAGTTCGGACACTCTGTTTGCGACGAAGATTTGTAGGATGGTGAGGATGGATGTGTTTCAATCTAATGCAAAACTATTTCAGAGTCTGTCCAAAATGTAATTTTTTCGAAATGTCGATTCAACATAGACGCTACTCTTGACCATAATTTACAAAGAAGATGTGCTGTCGAGAGCTCAAGTTGCGGAAGAGATTTGGTCTTCAGCGGAGCCAGTAAGCAGCATACATTTAATACCACCAGCAGATTGGCTTCGTATGTATATGCAGCATCCGTACGCTCTTATTGAGGCGTCGGCGAAACCATGCATTTGGCAGATGGCACTCGACTCAACGTTTACGTAACGAGGAACACTTATCGATGAGAGCTGCATTAGGTTGGCTTTAAAGTTCTGTCAGCTAGTGTCAAGGCGCAATGGAATCGACTCAGCCCAATCTAGTTTTTCGACCCAAAGCTCTTGCAATAAGATTTTTGCTTTGGTAACTAGTGGGGCTAGTAATCCAAGAGGATCAAAAAGGCGAGCAGAAACTGACAATATATTTCTTTTAGTGGCTCGCAGATCATTGATCATCTAAAACAAAGCGAAACAAATCCTATTTCGGCAACCAATTTATTCCTAAAGTTTTAGTGGAATTTTTGTCATTGAAACTTAATGACTTTTCAGTACAATCACTGTCGCAAAGTTTAGGGTGGTTCGACAACCATTTCGTTAAAGTGAATCCAACCGAGTTTAATATTTTAATTACCTCACTTCTTTGCTTTTGAATTTGCTCAGAAGATGCTCTCTCCATACAATAAGTTTACAATTTCTGTCTCTTCATGCATAATTATTTGACGGTACATTTTAGTAATGTCCGCTGTTAGTGCATACTTATGTAAGCGTTATTTGAGTTGAAAGTCGACTCGAAACATCAAAGACAATACGTAATTTGGTTGTCGTGCTCTCGGGCCTTAAAACGCATTGATGCGGAATGAAGTAGTGTGGCTCACTCGGGCTGTTATTGTTTTTTAGGCTCATGTGACCTAGTGCTCTATATTCATTCATAAAGTCCAGATACATTTTACGAAGTTCTGAAGCTTCTAATGTCTTTCTCTCCATGGCCTGAAACCGCCGAACTGCGGTTTTATGGGAGTGACCTTCTGACTTGAAGCCGTCCTGAAGGCAATACTTAAGTTGTATTTACAAAAAATTTTTCACATCCTTGCTGCTCTGGTGTGAATTTGATGCCATTTGATTCTGAAGGTAATTCTTYCAGAGCCCAAAACTTTTGGACTACTGAATCTATTGACGTAAAGTCCTCTTCAGCTTGACATAGTGTGCTATATAATCTGGGAGAACTTATATTACTGACGTAATTGCCAGATGGAATCCATCCTAAAAGGGTTTTCCGAAGTGTTGGTTGGTTAGGACCATTTTTAATTAGGCCAACAGCTAAAGGATCGAAAAATGTTTCATGTTATGTATAATAATAGTGTTTGTTATCTGTGAGTCATATACCGCTGACACTCCGCCAATCATTGATCGCAATGAAGGCGCGGATGGCTTTGGGATGGTTGACAGCTCAAAATGTCTAGATATTCTATTGAAAAATATCAGACATTTATTTACATAAACTTTTTTGAGACTTGCCAACGCTTTCGGGTAATTTTCATCCGACATCTGAAACGCTTTAACTGTTCCCAAAGCCTCTCCAGATAGACAATTAACCAAACTTGTCAAGTAATTGAAAGCAAGAGAAATATCCATTGCTTCTCACCCCTCTCATCCTATGCGAGCAGAGTTGCTTTCAATCGCTAGTATAATCGAAAATCGATAATAAAATTTGTTTCTTCTCTATCATATTGAACATATGGGTTATGCCTTGTTGGTAAACGTAGATTTGTATTGCTCGTAAATTTTCCGTTTAATAAATTTCATTTAAATGTTATTTCATTCTTCTTTAGCAAATGCCAAAAAGAAAGTGCAAATTTCTAGATACCTACACAGCTGAATGGTCGTATATGAAAAAAGGAAAAACTAATGACACTGCGTATTGCTCGATATGTGGATTTGACATTAACACTGCAAATGGTGGAAAGTCAACCATTCAAGATCATGTAACAGGTGCTAAACATCTTTTAAAAATAACAATTGCTTCATGTACAAAAGATATTAGTTATTTTATGGTTAAGAAGAATACGCAACTTGAGCATTTGATAAAGGTTGCTGAAATCACAAGCGCCTACATAATTGCAAATCATCATCAATCATTCAGCTCATTGGATTGTACCACAAAACTGGATGCCGTATTATATCCAGATTCAAAAATCGCCGCAAAACAATCGAACGCCAGAACAAAAGCAACAGCCATCATAAAGAATGTTTTGGCACCACATTCAGTTACGAAATTCACTGAAATACTAAAAGATCATGTTCCATTCTTTGGAATATCTACCAATTCGAGCAATCACAAAGCACAGAAAATGTTCCCCCTGATAATTCATTATTTTACGGAGAAAGGGTTGAAAATAAAATTATTAAAAATACAGTCATTGCCAAATGAAACCACCGCTTTGGATACCGCTCAAAGAATTCTTTGAGGTTGGAAAAGGAGCAGCGAAAGTAATTACTGACTTTTTTAAAAATCCGTGAGCTGAACTATATTTCACATTCATACACAGCCAAGTATTTGTAATTGAGAAACAAAACAAAAAAATTGAAAAGCGAAATATTTCAGTTATGGAAGTTCAATCAATTTTAAGTGAAACTATATGTGATTGAAACAAATTTTATTGGAATTCAAACACAAACAGTTTTGAATAATTTAAAGAACAGATGTTTGAATGATAAAATTTCTAATTTTGAAAATGACGTTAAAACTTTTTTACGACTTCAATTAACTACTTAGAGGATTGGGTGGTCCCCTCAAAAAAGTAAGCAATTTTTAATTGGATGACATTATAAAATATACCTGAATGGACTGACGTTCAAAAACGATAACTTATTTACAAGAAAAAAATATTATTTCGTCTGATGAATCCTTCTAAGAAGCTTCTTATCTTAAGTCATTTTTAGAGATAAATAAGGAATATCTAAAGGATAAGAATACAATTAAAAAATGGTTATATTTTTGTGAAAAAACTCCTGAAAAGGAGCGAAAAGAAAATTTGTTAAAGATAGTACAATATTTATACGCAATGCCCAGTCTAATGCTTACGTAGAACGTATTTTTTCATTAATAAGCTCACAATGGACCAAAGAAAGAAATTCTTTAAATATTGATACATTAGAATGTACCATTCAATGTAAGTTTAATTTTAATATGACATGCTATGAATTTTACAACTATATCAAAGAAAAAACTGAAGTTTTGCGCAAAGTACAAAGGACTTATAATGTTAAAATGAATAGTCTTTTTTTCGAATACATGTTTAAGTGAACTGTGAATTTTTTTTTTCAAATAAATGTTTCATAAATTTATCAGTAAAAAAAAGTTTTGGTTTTTTTTTATAAGTGGGAAAATTTTGGGTAATGTGTCCTGGCGAGCGGAGTCAGAGTTATGGCAGCCCTATTGTAGAAGTAAAGGATTGGTTATACCCGCGCGTTTGCTTTTACCAGTTTCCTTTCAACAGTTTTTGAACAGTTCACGAACGGCTTTTTCCAACTGTTCCAACTGTTAATTTCTTCGTACGTTAAAAAAAATGTTTATTTTTTAGCTATACAAGTATACTGACGTATATATATTTATGTCTTATACATATATGTCCGCCAGCCCAGCACAACTTCGAAACTTTGTCCCTTCGTCTTTTGTTCTTTTATTTATTTTTTTGTGTTTTACGTATTATGTATTAGCACTCTCTGCATCCACAATACTTCCCTTTTCCTTTTCCTTTTGCTATCATAAGCTTAGGTAAATATAATATGTGGGTAAGTATTAGCACTCCACTTCACTGTACATGCATATATAAGTTAATAAAATATTTATTATTTTCGGTTCTTTTTTTAAAAGATTTTATTTTAATTACTTGACTATGCGCTGGGAAGACTATGTCTTCTTAATCCGACCTTACTTATTAACTACCACTTAACTACTGAATTGAAACTTATGTTAAAAATTAAATAGTAAGTGTGTGAGCAGCGATCATCACATGCAGTGCAACGTGCACGTCAGCACTTTTGGGTCGCGCGAGTTATGGTTTTGGAATAAAAAAGAGAGCTTCGGCCTTTTTTTTCACAACCGCATTTATTGAACTGAATCTTAAGACTAACTTACTTGACATTGCTTGTTAGCTTTCTTACTCCTAATCATAGGGCTAGCTGTACTAGCATTATTTGTTAGTGCGCTTAATTCTAATATTAAGATTAACTGTACTGACATTCTTTGTATGTTTGCTTATAGTTGAGTTGACGTTGACATAACAGGAATACGCTCACTCTCAACTCAACTTAGCTGAATTTGGAACCTATATGTCATTACGATATTATTATGCTAGTACGATATTAAGCTTTTACTATATTTATAATTACTACGTGTCTAGAGTATGGGAATGTAACTCCTCCACCCTTGGATTCGAGATTCTCCTGAATTTCGTTACAAAAATATATAATAACTTTATCAAATTATRRWTAATTCAGTAGTATAAAAAAGTTTTTTTTCTTTTTATAAATGTGTAATTTGTAAACATTTTTAATTTGGAGTTTTAAATATGATTTTAATAGCTTAGCGTATCTATGCATAGTGCTTAAACAAAAGAAACCTTGTTTATATTAATA
>NW_017536975.1:232729-261544 GCF_001853355.1 Bactrocera latifrons | reverse complement strand
GTAATAATTATTGAGAAACGTAAATATATTTAGTGTTAATTCCTCCCTTCTTAACTTGATTGTCCTCAATCACTTTAGAAAAAGGGGATATTATTCAATCTTGGTGGTTTGCTAGGAGCTTCTAATTCTATTGGCTTGGGAATATCAATATAAGATGGTAATTTTATTTCCGTATACTAGTGCGTGCAATTTGAGATTCCCAAACATTAATTTCTTTAGTATTTCTGAAGAAAAATTTCAAACATGCAATGAAAACGATAATTAGACTAAGAATAACAGAAATTTACCACCCTCCGATTTTTAGATGTTTTTGAATGGTTGAGATAACCTCCGTATTCTTAATCTGCAATTCATTGRGAGCTTCGAATGATAGCAGGTTAATGCGGTCACTTTCAAAAGGAGTAGGATGCATTAATGCAGGAATCATTTGTAGAGGTGAGACCTCTATGTTATTAAAAATTCTATTGTTAGCTTTAATAGTGCTATTATGAAATTTAATAAGGAACGTGCCGGAAAGATGTCGCATCGTTTCATCGATATAAATAGATGCGTTGAAATTATTTAGTAGGATAACACCAGATTCGATTTCTTCGAATAATGGGATGTGATGATTATTGCTCGTTACACATGTAGAATTTTGACTACTTATAAGATTAGGAATATATTTTGTATCTGAAATRTTCTTTATTTGATCTTCTTTACAAATTCTTATATTATTAAAATTTTCACAATCATTTACTATACCATATATAGTTTTTCTTTGTTTTTTTTCGGTGGGCTCTTCTGTGGTCATTGATTAAAATTTCTTCTTGCTCTACGGCGTTAGTTATTTCTTTAACCGTGATTGGTACAGTGGTAAATAAGCCACTGATCACGCTAGGATTAAGATATTTTTTTAGTGTTGAAATTAGAAGGTCATTGGTGTAGTGGGGTTTTTGTACTATGTGTCTTTGATGAGTTGGAAATGGAATCTCAAATTTGTAGTTGTCTTTATTAGTTATTATAATCCGGAGTTGGTTTTTAAAAACGTTTATGGGGCATTCTACTGCTGGTATTTTGTTATCCGAAGAACTTTCGTCACTGTGTTGGGTTGACGTCATGGAATTTATTTGAGATGGCCTAGATAGAGCATCCGCAACAACATTTGTTTTCCTGGTTTATACTTCAACTCGTAGTTGTATTCCTCTTGGATCGCTTTCCATCTTTTCATCTTGCTGTTGGTATTTTTGTTGCTAAGTGCGTATGTCAAAGATTGGTGGTCTGTAAATATGGTTACTTTTCGCGATCCGTATATATAGTTCTTCAATGAATTTAAAGGCCAAATTATAGCCAACATCTCTTTTTCGTTTGTGGCATAATTTTCTTCAGTTTTACTATGGGTTCTTGAGAGAAATGTTACTGGACTGCGCCGATTGCGGAGTCGGAAGCGTCTGTCGTTAAATCAAAGCCTTTTTCAAAATCTGAGTGAGATAGGGTGACATCGTCTGACACTAGTGAATTTTTTAATTTTTGGAACGCATCTAAAGCGTTCTGGTTTAAAGAATTTTTTACATTTTTGGATGCATTTATCGAGATGCGTCCTTCTTCCCCTCTTAAAAAGGATGTCAGGGGTTTGGCGAGCTTCGCAAAATCCTTAATGAAGCGTCGGTAATAACCTGACATGCCTAGAAAGCTTCTCAAATCTTTTAGGGTTTTTGGTGGTGCTAATTGAGATATTGCTTCTACTTTTTGTTGATTAGCTCTTATTCCCGCGGTTGTTACGATAAGTCCTAGGAATTCGATTTCAGTTCTGAAAAATTCACATTTATCAAGCTGTACTTTGAAGTTCGCAGCTTCTTATGTTTTAAATACTTTACTGAGATTTTCGAAGTGTTCTTCTTCGTTTTTTGAAAAGATAACTATGTCACCTATATATACGTAACAGATTTTCCCTATAAGGTTTCTCAGGACATCGTCTAAAGTACGTTGGGAAATTGAAGGGGAGTTTTTTAGTCTAAATGGGAGTCGGACAAATTCAAATTTTCCATTGTTTACCGAAAACGCGGTTTTCTCGACGTCACATTCCTTTAAAAGAATCTGGTGGAAACCACTCTTCAAGTCAACAACTGAAAAGTATTTGTTTTTTCCTTCATTTATTTCCGGAATCGGGTATCTGTCGGCTACAGTAATAGCGTTTAACTTTCTGTAATCAATGACCATTCTGTACTTTTTGTCTCCAGGTGCGTACATCTTTTTTGGAACAATCCAAACTGGTGCATTATACGGAGATCTAGAAGGTCTTATAATTCCGTTGTTTAGGAGTTCTTTTATCTGTTTTTCAAAATCATTTTTTAGTGCCATGGGGTAGGGATATGATTTCGAATAAATTGGTGAGTATGACGTGGTGCGAATTTCGCCTCGAACTCGAGAAGTGAGTTTAAGTTTGTTGCTGGGATCTGTGAATTGATTGGGATGGTTTCTTATGACTTGTTCTWRTTGAGATTTTTGGTTGTCGTCCATATGGTTGGTTCTAAATTCCAATTTATTTACAGACTGGGATATATGTTGGTGAATTTTTATCTTTGTTTTATGATTTATCATCATATATCTATCTTTTATGTGAATAACTGCATTAAGTTCTTCCAAGCTATCGTGACCTAAGATACCATGTAATGATTTTAAAGAAGGTAAAATGTAAAATTTTATAGGGTGGTTCGGTAAATTGAAAAGATTTRCAAACTTATGGTGTATTATCTTTATATAACCTGAAACTGAATTGGCAAAGAAAGACTTTTCGTTTTGCTTGTAATTTGTAACAAGATTTGGTTGGATATAATTTTTATTAGATACCGTGTCTATTAAGATTTTCAAAGTTTGGCCATCCTTCGCTTTACATTCGAAGTATGGAAGCGAAGAATGTGTTAACCTAAAAAATGGATATCTGTTAAATCTAGGGTAGGGATTTCATATTGTTGATCAAAGGATTCAGCGTATCCTTCGATGTTTTCGTTCYKCAGTTGCTGGTAGTAATTTTCTCCGTAATTCTCAGGTTGAAATTCTCCAGATTCCATTAAATTATTGCAATGTTGTTCTTCTGTTTGTATGTGAAAATTTCGTTGTTGTTTAAATGGTGGTGGAACATGACACGAATACCAAGTAATCTTGGTAGATCTCCATTTAAACCTCGGACAAAAGTATCAAGAGCTTTGTCTCGATAAGTTTGAGTCAGAAGTCTCATGGATTCACCTCCGATTTCCATGCAGCTATATTTATTTAATATTAACGACAAATGTGCATAGACTTCCTGATAGAAATTCTGTATGGTATTTCTTCCCTGGATAAGCGTAGTCATTTCGTATTCTAACGTTCCTAAGTCACGTTTGTCTGCGTAATGTGATGTTAGGCATTTTACTATACTATTCCAATTGAGTGGTGTGTTATACGATTCTAACGCTATATCTGCATTTCCTACTATTTTGTTCCTTWTGACGCTAAGGATGCCATAATATTTGGGTGTTCCTGCCATAGAGCTATAAATTGCAGTACTATGTCGACACTTTTCTTCCATGAAATAATTTCTGCGGGGTTTCCGGAAAAATCTAACTCGTTTAGGTTTCCTCTGTACCTTTCTCCTATGGTCTGGTCGTTTCTATAGTTAATATCTGTGTTAGGGTTTGTTATTGATTGTACTATACTTCTACACTGTTGTGCACAAATGGACGCTATTCTGCTYTCTAGGTCTTCTGCGGACATATGGTTTGGGGGGGAATTGGGATTTGGAACATTAAGAAGGGGTGGTCCTACTAAATTGTTAGTATTAGCCATATTGATTCGCAAAGTTAACTATAATTTGGTATGGTATCTCTATTTACTATTGAAACCTTTTTTTTATTACTATAGCATCTAAAATATTAAAATAATTAATGACTTACAATAATAGGTAGACCTGCTCCATTGTTTTATTATTTGCTGTTATTGGTGATGAGTTTTGTTGTTGTTGTTTTCGATGATGAGTTTCCTTGTTGCTATTTCTGATGTTGTTGTTATCGATGATTAGTTTCGTTGTTGCTATTTCTGATGCTGTTGTTATTGTTTATTAGTTTCGTTGTTGCTATTTCTTATGTTGTTGTTATTAGTTTCATTGCTGCTATTTCTGATGTTGTTGTTATAGATGATTAGTTTCGGTGCTGCTTCATTTAAATTTCCCAATGTAAATTGTCTTTATTTGCGCTTTGTTTTTTTTTAAATGTTGTCTCTACTGCTTGATGATTGCYTTTTTCTAATACACAAAAATGTTTCTCACAATTTAAATTTTAATAAGTGTTATTATTTGATTGTTTTTTTTTCTCTTAATTTACCGCACCGATCGCTCGAATTTCGTCCTTTTTGCATATCTTGCTACTCGGTATTCGGTAGCGACACTTTAACGCGCGGTTGCCTGCGAACGGACACTACAGACAAGGGTTTTCACGAAAAATTTTTTACTTAAATTCTCGCGATTTTAGCTCGGGCGCCAGTTAATAAAATATTTATTATTTTCGGTTTTTTTAAAGAAGGATTTTATTTTAATTACTTGACTATGTCTTCTTAATCCAACCTTACTTATTAACTACCACTTAACTACTGAATTGAAACTTATGTTAAAAATTACATAGTAAGTGTGTGAGCAGCGATCATCACATGCAGTGCAACGTGCACGTCAGCACTTTTTGGTCGCGCGTGCAACGATCGGAAATGGGCTGAACAAAATTTGGGACGTAAACAGGAAATGATAGTCAGCGAAAGTATAGCAAAAATATGCTTATACGTTTCGTAATAATTATTGAGAAACGTAAATATGTTTAGTGTTATCTTATATATGCATATTTATATTTGGTTTTTATATTCGGTTGTTAAAAAAGTCTTGCGGTATTTTCGCTAGTTGGCGCTGAGAGCGCGTAGTTCTAGTTTTATTCGTCGCATCGAGTATTGCTATACCTTTTACCTCGTTTCACGCGCTAACACGTGTTTGATTGATCGTCGTTTCTTTTAAGCCGTTCGTGAGTTATAGCGTCGCAAGCGTGGAGTAAAATAAAGAGAAAATACGGCATATTTTACAGTACTACTACGATAAAGGCAAAATGCATCTCAAGCCGTCAATAAAATTTGTGCAGTTTATGGACCCGATACAGTTTCCATTTCCACCGCACAACGATGGTTTCAACGTTTTCGTTCTGGTGTAGAGGTGGTCGAAGATGCGCCATGCTCCGGAAGGCCTGTCGTCGCAAATTGCGATAAAATCGCTGAATTGGTCGAAAGAGACCGGCATAGTAGCAGCCGTAGCATCGGTCAAAAGCTGGGCATGAGTCATCAAACCGTTATACTCGTAAAATAAAAAAAATTTAAAAAAATTAAAAATACCTCAAGACTATTGTTATGTTTAAATTTTTCTTTCACATATGTATTTGCTTTTATGTTTAGCCACTTTATTTTTCAAGGTATTCACGTATGTATGTAAGCATTAATCACTGTCCACGTATGTATGTAAGTAAGTCTTAAATAATTTTGCCGCCACTTTTTCTTTTTATTTTCGCTTTAGTTTTGTGTTTATATTTTATGTTTTATAATTCTTTTTCCTTTATTTAGGTATCACTATCACTGTACAACTTGGTCACTTCCAATATACTTATATATAAATTATGTACATATATAGGTATGTATAGGTATTTTTAGTAAACTATTATAATTATGTTTTTTATTTCTTTGTTTTAGGTGATTTCTCCCACTTCAATTTACCGAGGACAATTGACAGGCAATTAGAAATGATAATGGTTGATTAAAACGAAAACGAAAGTCAAATAAAATATATTCTTAGCTCACGCACTAAGTCCCTGCTCGGGCGCCATGAAAATTCTCAAGCGTTTTTGAGAAGCGAAAATACAATTTGGGAATGCGCGAATAAAATATAATATATAAGAAGACTAAGTGCCTGTCACGAAAATTGCGATAAAAAATGAAAACGCGTCCGGTCGATTCCACGGTTCAATCACAATAGAATGTTTTATTTCATTTTATGCAATCGCTTAGCCTAAATCTTAAACTAACGGCTTAATCTAGTGGTAATATAAGTATATGTTACAAAAGGGGTAAATTATTTACCTGTCGTCGCAAATTGCGATAAAATCGCTGAATTGGTCGAAAGAGACCGGCATAGTTTTCGTTAAACATTGTAACAGATTATGGTAAGTATAAAGGTAAGTAATAGATTGGTATTATGAATGCATTATTAAGGTAAGTATTTTATAATAGATTTTCTTAATTTAATTTTTAATAATTCAATATTTTACATTTTTTTTAATTCAATTTTCTTAATTCTAGTTTTAGGTTTAAATATATGTATCTTGTCGCAACAGGGGTAATAGAAAAAGTTTTAAACGAGAAGCGTATATTCATTAGTATCGTAAATTACAGTTGAAAAAATTTATGGTATCGTATGTATTAATTATGAACGAAAATGATGCAACAGTTGATTTAAGGTGCAATTTTTGTTCTTTTATCAATTAAAAAAATTAATATTTTTGGAGAGGTAATGGAGCATTTGTACAATTCAGCCATAGAATGCGGCTCTTAAATGTTGTTCAAGTTACAACTAACACGACATAATTTCAAAAAATTAACCATGACACAATGCACTAAAAATTTTTAACTCACAAAGTAAAACGAATGATATCAAAAGTAATTTCCAATTTAATGTCTTTTTTTAACAATACTTAAATTTAAATGGGCGTTAAAAATGTAATTGTAACAGAGTCGCCGTAAACGATACACAATTATCCAATATATGTACTAATGTGAGAGTTCTTAACGGCAAAGCGGATGTTGAATGGTCAGTAGAATTTACAATATATTGAAGAGAATGATTTTTCATTTTCATTATTATTTATTGATCAGCAATAATGTCGATCGATTTTGGGAGTTGCATCGGATGTTTGTTTTAACAAATTTCTGTATATTGTTAAACTTTAACAACGACATTGTTGCAAAGAATGTTGAAATAAATATTTGTTGTGGTAACTCTCCCTCCTCAAATTCCTACTTGTCCTCAAGTAGCTTTAAAAGTAAGGTATGTTATTAACTCGTGGTTGTAAAGATCTAGGAAAATTACTCSATTTATTCATGCTTTGTGTTGGAACTTTTCCAATTTGTAGGATTATTTTTTCCTTTGGCTTTATACAAAATTCTTTTATTACAACTATTGCTCTAATAATGGCCGATAAAAAAACTATAGCTATACGGTTCGAGGAGGAATCTGTATTTATTTGGTCTAATTGTTTTCTATTTTTTATGTTGAGTGCATGTAGGAATTCCAATGATAGTATTTGAAGACGCTCCAATTCTATTGGGGTCATTTGGATGAGTGGTGCTCCGGGTTTCCACTTAGTTTTCTCTTTGTTGCTGAATTCTTTATTATTTATGGTAATGTTCTCATTCCAATAGTTTACGAGATATGTTACTCTCAGATGACGGGTTATATTATTTTGTGTTAGACTGCCGTTAAAGTTGTTAAGTAGGATTAGGCTGTTGTTAATCTCTTCGATTTCCGGGATATGGTTTGCATTATTTAAATCACACAGCGATTTTTTGCCCTCAACTAATTTAGAGATTCATTTTGATTCCCTTAAGATAATGGCTGTATCTTTTTTACAAATTTTTATATTGTTCGCTATTTTACAGTTTTTTGGTACTTTTAACATAAAATTTCGGACAAAAATATCTCATCTGTTTCTAAGTGAACTATTAGTTTATTTTTACAACTGGTTTTATCAGTGGATTTTAATAATTACTTGCTTCTAATTCTGGAATTTTTACACTGTAAACTATAGCTGTAAAACTGAAACATCAGCGAACTCTAACATTTCTTCGACTGATAGAGTTGTTATTTTTTGAAATATTTTGTGGATTTCTTGCAATTCTATTTCGTTCAAAATTAAAGTATTTATTATATTTTGTTTTGCCCATTGAGTTCCATATTTGACATTTATTATTTCTTCTTTACATACCTGACATTGTTTTACCAGTGTAGGTATTCTTTGTCTCATTTTCGGAAAATAAATATTATTTTTCTGATAGTTGCAGTTTGTTTTCCTGAGCGTTCCTATGAGCCCTGTTGTGAATCTGTAAAATGATCTCATCCTGATCTGATTATTTTGTTATGTCTTCTACCTTCATTTGAGTAAATCTGATTTTAAAGGACCTGAAATGTACTGGATACAGTCCTCGAATCTGTCCCATTATGTCTTCTGTGGTGTAGATTCCATTTATTATGGAAGGGTTCAAGCACTTTCTCAATAGTTTCATTAAATCATCATCAAAATATGTTGACTGAAAAACAGTTTGTCTATGGAATGTGGGGAATGGAATGGTAAACTTGTAGTGAAGAGGATGTTCTTTGTAAATAAAAATTTGGGTTTTAAAAGCCTTTATCGCTACCTCAATGCTGTGAATAAGATTATGAGAAGAACTTTGAGCACTGTGTTGGGTTTCTGTTATTGAATTAATTTTATATTGTTTTGGTACTTGAGACAATGCATCGGCTACAATATTTCCTTTTCCATGGTTTATAGAGTAATTCCTTATTGTACTCATCTAGGTAACACTTCCATCTTTTAATCGCTATTCCACCTTTCCAATTAGAATCATGTGTAAGTGGTTCGTGATTTGTATGATTTTTACTTTGGAACCACCATATGTAAAGTTAACTTTTAAAAGCCTTTACTGTCCAAAATTTGGCTGGCTAACATTTCTTTTTTCGCTGTTTCAATGCCTTCTTCAGTTTTCGATAGATTTCTTGATATAAACGCAATTGATCTGTCAAAGTGAGAGAGTACTGCTTCTATTCCATGATCAGAAGCATTTGTGGTTAATGTAAATTCTTTATTGAAATCAGAGCATTGTAGTATTACGTCATCAGATATTAACGCATTTTTTAGCTGCTCAAATGCTTTCTTGGCCTCATTATCTAGATGTATTATTTTTTTAGATGAAGCCCTCTTTGATAAGCGTCCGTCTTCTCCCCTCAGTAGTATTGTGAGTGGTTTAGCTATTGCAGCGTAGCCCATTATAAACCTTCTATAATATCCTGATAGTCCAAGAAATGATCTCAGTACTTTCAAGAGTTTTTGGACATGGATATTTAGCTCTGGCTTCTACCTTTGCCGGATTCGTTTCTATTCTTTTATCTGAGATAAGAAATCCTAAAAATTCTACTTTGTTTCTGAAAAACTCGAATTTGTTTAGTTGGCATTTAATATTAGCTGCACTTAGAGTTTTGAGTATAAGGTCAAGATTTTTGTAATGAGAAACGGAAAACGCTGTTTTTTCTATGTCACTGTCCTTCATGACGATCTGATGGAACCCACTCTTGGGGTCTAACACAGAAAATATTTTATTGTTGCCTAACTGTGCAAGCAATCCGTTAATGTCTGGTATGGGGTATATGTCCGCTATTGTAACATTGTTTAGCTTTCTACAGTCAATGAGCATTCAGTTTTTTTTTTTTTTTTGTATTTGATGCATTTAATTTTTTGGGAACAATCCACATAATTCAATTGTAGGGTGACCGGGAAGGTCGTATTATATTGTTATCTAAAAGTTCTTTAATTTGTTTGTTGACTTCGTTTTCAAATTAAAATTTTGAGTATACTGGTGTGTCTGTACTTGTGCGTATTTCGACTTTAACGTTAGTGGTATAGGTCAATTTGTCATCGGGKTTTGCAAACAGATTTGTTTATTTTTTTAGCAAACGGCTTAATTCATTTCGTTGACAATTTGTGAGATGATCTAACATGGGTATAATTGCATTTACTGATTAACTTTTTTTCTTTTATGGGAAAACTCATGCCGCTTCTAAGAAACAATTTTTTTTTTGTTTGGTGCAGCTCTGTCCGTATCTGTAGTCAGTAAGGTAGGTAGTATTAACCGTATTGCTGCTACTAAATGTCAGCTCTGGTTTACCTACAAGTCTTATTTTAATTTTTTCTGGTTTTATTCAAAGTCTGTCAATCTGAGTATCACTTTAAAGAGATTAATAGTACAAATTTACTATGGAATGTAAGTCGAGCAGTTTGAGTAATGATCCTGACAAGTTTTGTTATATATGCGGCGAGTATATAATGAAAAATCAACGGAAACTGATTAATGTGATTGTAATTCGCTTGTTTCCCGCTTACTTTGGTATTAAAATTGCCAATCAAGATAAAATCAGGTGTAGAATCTTAGGCACCAAAATGAGTGTAGACCAGTTTTATGATTTTAATTGCTTCAAAATGCATTCGATTTTTTTTCAATAATTTCCACTTTACTTAATTATATAATTTAATTTTTTATATAGATTTTAAAAATTTCCAGATAATATTAACTTTATAATTTTAATTTTTAATTTTATATAGTACCAACTTGTTATAAATTTTAAATTTTCACTTAAATCTAACTTACATTGCTATTTTTTTTGGTTTGGCTGCCCTTCTCGGTAGTCCGGATCTCTCCCGTTTAGTTCGTCTCATCCCTACTAGGGTTCCTGCAACTTACCCTGGAGTAGAAGTTGTCCTGCGGGCTTACTTGCAATCCACCGATGTCCAACTTTAAAGTTTTTCTAGCCTCGTTGGTGCCTGCTCGGGCGCCAGTTAAGTTTTGCTTTATTGAGTTAAGAAATGTAAATATTCTTCGACATAACGTAAGTGCTCTGCTAATATTCTTGATTCTATAAAGGTCATTTGGTATGGTCCATTAAAGCTGTGCCATCTGCAAAAGTTAATGTCAATACATTGTTTTAAGAACTGTCGAATATATGGTGAATAGAGTTGGGCTAAAACACAGTCTTGTGGTACACCAGACCTTGTCTGATACGGTAGAGGACTGATTCTTTCCTAGGTTTATTTATCAGGTTAATCTAAATTGAATAGAATCCTAAACTAAGAAACACATTGAAGAGCAAGTAGAGCATTTGAACACTTAGCATTTTTGAGGTAAGATTGACAGCTTAAAATTATTCTKTGGACAATTACTTTGAAATTCATTTTCTACGTGACCTTCAAAACAATTAGCATTTTCCTAGTCACTTCGAGCCCAATTTCCACCCAAGTGTTTTATAGGCATGTTGCAGTCGACTGGTAGCTTTGTGGACTTTTGGGCTTTCCAAAGGGAATGGTACTTTCGTGAATTTGCACACAGTATTTTTATATTAATTTCAGTATTGAAATCTAACTCGCATTTGAGCACTTTTTTAAATTTACCTACTGCAAATTTCAGTTAAAGCTATGTGGAAGGGAACCGATTTATCTGCCATCCTCATCTTGCACGCTGTTGGGTCACCAATTGCGAACCACTTCGTACTTCGACCATATGTTGTTATATATCTTTTGCTATTTCTATGYTAGTTAAATATTTTATTTTCATTGTGTTTGCTTTGAACATAATGCAATACTGCATCCCAATTTTTCATTTCTCTTTTAATAATCAAATTATATATGAAGAAGCAATAGCTTAAGGAGTTTTATGAACTACATATACATAACATACTTATGCATATATGAATTAATACAATGCGGAATTATGTATACAGCGGTATTGAAATATAGTTCAGAATTTATTTATTTATGGAGAAGAATTTTGCAAATAAAGTCAGTCTTATACTTGATTACCTCACAGTGTCATTACTCGGCTTTTTATAATTTTCAACTGGCAGAAGACGGTTCATTGTRCCTGTGACAGGGACAATTTAGAACGCTGGCGTCATGGGAAGATTGCTTAGCAGTTTTAGAAGGACACTGTCAATATCTGGAGTAACTCGGTAACACACATGATAGTACTTCACCAACAAACTCTCCACTCCGAAATCAAGGAGTGAACTAAAAGGTTACACATTGTCCAGTTCTAGCATATCGTGCCAATTCTGTTTAATAACAACCAAAAGATTTTTAATTGTGATTAAGTCGCTAAACATCACCCAACGTATCGATCTTGCAAGGAAAATCGGACTTTGCATTTATTGCTTATTAAAGCGACATTAAGTAGCCAATTGTTCATCATCACATATGTAGGTGCAATGTTTGTGCACGACAACACCATAGTTTACTTCACCGYGGTTCAACTCAAGGCCAACCAACTATTTATTACACAGGTGGCACCCGTACATACACATATGAATAATCCATCATTGTATAATTAAATCCTTGCAACAGCAAAAAGTTTCGTTCGTGATTCTACGGGAAGCTATAGATTCGGTACAGCCCTGCTAAATTCCTGTTCGCAAGTCTTTTCATCACAGACGATTTTTCGCAAAGGATGCTGCTGCCTAGAAACAAACAAAACATAGAAATCAACAGATATTAAGCTAAAAACCTGAACTAACATCAAGTCGCAAGTCACCTGCTTCGAACTTCCATTAACTTTGTGTATTACAACGAACATTGATCAGCAATTCTGAAATCAACATTTCAACGTGGAATATTCAAAATAATAACTTCCGTAATGAATTTCATATACCAAAGAAAATCGGCATGTTGCTTGGGTCTAGTTTACCTATCTTGCAAAAACGCTCTTAGGTTGGTTTGTTTCGGAACGCTATAAGACCGGTAGTAAAACCATCTTGATTTTTGTTCTTAGCCAATGAATCTTTAGATGCCAAATTGAAAAAGTCGCGGAAATTAGAAGAAGATACTATCATTCCACCCTTGCGGCAGAATAGTTGTCAAAGTCCTTCTCATGAATGATCCGACGTGTTTGGGCGAGTCATACTCTATRACATTGCGACGATTCAATGCACAAGAACATCGATTAGCCAAATCAAAATTATAAATTTTTACTCTTGTTTAAAAAAATTTTGTTGAATTACGTACAAAAATGAATTTACACACTTACAATTCTCAACGCTATGTTTTCAGATCGTTATAAATTATAACATATGGTAAATATATAAATATATATATATGTGAAGCCGCTAATTGTACTCGATATTTTGGGATTGGAAAGACTTTCTGAAGTCTTTATCGGATCTTTCATTAATTAAGGTGCCTATTTCTTGTTTCGGGCAGACTCACAAATAGTCAGACAATGGCATAAGATGCATTCTGCAATCGATTTTCGCAAATTAAGATTTAACTAAAAGGGAAAACATGTAACAAGTCATTGTAACCCGGTGGATCTTGCCTCTAGAGGATGTACTGTAAAGGTTTATATACGAAAACTCAAATAAATGGCCAAAGGACAGCTGCAATAATATCGACATGGAAATTGTCGAAAGAGAGAAATGAAAATCAGCATTTAATTCAATGGTTAGCACCAATTACATTTTGGAAATCGTGAATCAGCGGAGTAACTACATTAGCAACCTTAGATCAATAGGGTGGATGTTCCGCTTCATCAATATTTGTCAAGATAGTACAAAACTTGATGAATCATTAACACTCTCACCGCAAGAGTCGAATCTCGCTTTGCTTTGCATAATCGGGAAGATTCAACATATGTATGTAGGACGAAGAAATGCGACCGTGCGGACTCAACGTTTTTGACACACGAGAACACTAACTGAACGAAAAGGAGACTCGAACGGAATAAAACCAATAAAGAACTTCACTGGAATAGCGGACGGCGACCGAGAAAGTTAGATAAAGCATCTATCTATTTCAAAGTTGTATTCATTGATTTATTGTACAGTTTTATTAAAAGCACCAGTCCTGTAATAGAGTAAAGTATTGATCTATTGTGAAGTGAAGTTGGTCCAGTCGTTTATTTCTGCACATCGGTGGATCATTCGTTCCAGCGAGTCGTCCACGTTTTCCTGTATATTGGTCGGTTTGCCGTACGCTATATCCTGTCATTGGGAACTCAGCCTGAGTATCCTAAAAATTGGGGGCTCAACTCAACCGATTTTATTGGCCATATTGTGCACTGCAAAAGCAAACTCGAAGGCAGCACCATTTGGTAGACTGTACAGTAGAGCAGAAAGAAGCGGTTTTTGGAGGTGCATAAAATACAGGTGAAGTACAGTTTTATTACACTTGAGTTTCTAGAAGTGCAGAAGTATAMAACAACCAAGTTGGAGTTGGTTCGTGTCGGTAAACAAGACATACAGCGAAAATAGTTGCGCCGCAATAGCGCATCGGAAATAGCGAAGAGTGTAAGTACGACCGCAAGACACGTGTAACAAGCAGCGAGGTCGAGCGTCGTCAACAAGTCGGCAACAAATAGGCTGCCGTTGGCTCGTGTTTTTGAACGAGCAGTGTGTGGAAACGGTTGCGCCTTAACAGCGCAGCGAATCGGCAACAAATAGGTTGCGGTTGGCTCGTGTTTTCGTACGAGCAGTGTGTAGAAACGGTTGCGCCTCAACAGCGCAGCAGAATCGGCAACAAATAGGTTGCGGTTGGCTCGTGTTTTCGAACGAGCAGTGTGTGGAAACGGTTGCGCCGCAACAGCGCAGCAGATTTCGCAACATATTAGTCGGAGATAGTTCCTGTTGTCAAGCAAAATATTCATGGAAACGGTTGTGCCGAAATAGCGCAGCAGAAGCAGTGGATATGGCAACATAAGTGCATAAGCGTAACAGACAGCGAGCGTTACGCGTTACTGTCAAGTTGGCAACGAACGGGTTGCAGCAGCAGAGTCGGCGTGAAGCAGTGAAAAATGTGTTGGCGACGGCAACGTATGTTCATCGTCAGCAGCAGTACTCGAGAGGCTGAGTTGACTGAGGCAGTCGTGTTACAACGAGGATTACAGGTAACTTTCATATTATTAAGTTTTATTAAATCAACATTATCAGGATTATATATACTTACATTATTTGTTGAATTGCACAATTGTAAAGGAGTACTCAATATGGAGGCTAAGACTATATTAAATATGGCAGTGACAATGTTAAAAGAAAGGTTAAAAAAGCAGGGCTACCKACAAATGGGCGCGAGAAGGAATTACGAGACAGACTTCTGACACACTACGGTCTTCTTAACGATGACGATGAAAGCGAAGGTGAATTCGAATCAGTGGAGCCGTTTTGTGAGAGTGTGTTGGGTAAAGGTCCGGTGCCACCCACAATTCCTCATTTTTCATTTAGAGAAATTGAAGAAAGTTTGGCGTCATTTAACGGTACAGACGGGCAGGAAGTAAATCAATGGGCAGAATCTTTTGAASAAAACGCACAAACGCAAAACAGCTTCTCAGAGGAGCAGCTAGGGAATTTATTCGAAGCCAAACCGGTATCCGTGATTGGATATCTTTAAATCAAGCTTTAATTGATGAATTCGAAACATCATTTTGATTAGCTGAGGCACATAGGCTTTTAAGGAATCATCAAAAAAGACAAAACAAAACATTTATAGAATTTTTATATGCCTTAATGGATACAGGGAAGCGGGTAAAACTGGAAGAAGCCAGCGTAATAGAATATTTCCTATTAGGGATTCCCGATTCAAAATTAAAGAAAACGGTTTTATACCAAGCAAGGAGTATAAGGGAATTAAAAGAGCAAATACAAATTTATGAGAAAATTAAATATAATCAAAATGTCGAAGTTGAAAATAGAGTCAGTGTCAAGGAAGATAGAAAAGAAAACAGCCAACATTCAATTATAAACCGCGTATGTTTCAAATCTGGCGAAACTTCGCATATAGTAAGGAATTGCACAAACCAACAATTTAGATGTTACAAGTGCAACAAAGTCGGCCATAAACGCAACGAATGTCCGACAGTCCAAGTGAAAGGTGAAAAAGACAATTTGAACACAATTACCGAAGTAATGTTAAAACCTTCAGAGGCAGATTTTGGACTAAGGTTTAAAATGGTAAAGGTAGGGAACGTAATTTTTCCTTCGTTAGTCGATACAGGTAGTCGTTTGTGTTTGATAAGGGTAGATACAGTCGAAAAACTTAATTTTAAAGTTAAGCCAAACAAAGATAAACGAGTACTAGGCGGAATCGGTAATTCAGAAGTGGTCACGTTAGGTAGTTTCGAAACTAGAGTTAAAGTAGATGATATTGAGATAAATATCAAGTTTCATATTGTCAACAATAGGGATCTTCAATATCCGGCATTGCTCAATATGAGCCAAAAAGAATCAAATTTTCCCCGGTGGAAATGAAAATTGTTTTAAAGGACGATGTACCGGTGTATCAGCCACCTAGGCGTGTATCATTTCAAGATCAAATAATCGTAGATGCTCAAGTAAAGCAATGGCTAGATGAAGATATTATTACTTCAAGTGTATCCGATTACGCATAGCCGATTGTGCTTGTGTCTAAAAAAGATAAATCAAAGCGGTTATGTTGCGATTATCGCAAATTAAATCAGAAAATTTTGCGCGATAATAATTTTGCGGACATAAAGTTTTTACTACATTAAATTTAGCTAATGGATTTTTGCATGTTCCTGTCAAAGAAAGTTCTAGAAAATATACATCGTTTGTAACAATGAAAGTCCAATTTGAATTTAAAT
Source organism: Bactrocera latifrons (assembly GCF_001853355.1). Lineage (NCBI taxonomy): Eukaryota > Metazoa > Arthropoda > Insecta > Diptera > Tephritidae > Bactrocera > Bactrocera latifrons. Next base: position 245,104 of record NW_017536975.1, on the reverse strand, counting down.
TTGTGCCGTTTGGCATCTCAAATTCACCAGCAGTATTCTGTAGATTTATCCATTCGATTTTGAAAGACCTAAAAGATGAGGGAAGTGTAGTCACTTATATGGATGATTTAATTATTCCATCCATAGACGAGGAAGAGGGGTTAATAAAACTAAAGAAAGTTCTTACAGTAGCAGCAGAGGCTGGGCTACAAATTAAGTGGAAAAAGTGTAATTTTTTGAAGCGTAAAGTAAATTTTTTGGGGTATGTAATCGAAGATAGCACAATTTGTCCGTAGGATGAGAAAACCAGAGCGGTTAAAGCTTTCAAGACAAGAAAGCCATTCAACAGTTTCTAGGGTTAACATCCTACTTTCGGAGATTTATTCAAAACTATGCGTTAGTGGTTAAGCCATTATCAGATCTTCTGAGAAAAGATCAACATTTCAAGTGAGAAGGAGAGCAGACAATTGCTTTCGAGCAACTTAAGTCCTCGCTATCACGATCTCCAGTTTTAGAATTATATAACCCAAATGCAATTACGGAAGTTCATACAGATGCATCAAAGCACGGGTATGGCGCGGTAATGTTGCAAAAGACGGCAGAAGATGAATCATATCATCCAGTGCAATTCATGAGCCAGAAAACAAGTTCAGTGGAAGAGAACTATCATTCTTATGAATTTGAAGTACTCGCCATCGTCAAAGCATTAAGGAAATGGAGAGTGTTTTATTAGGTTTAGAATTCAAAATTGTAACGGATTGCAACGCATTCGCTTTGACATTAGGAAAGAAACACGTTCCGCCACAAGTAGCTAGATGGGCAATGTTTTTCTACCAATTTAATTATACTATAGAACATAGATCAGGATCTAAAATGAAGYATGTCGATGCTTTAAGTAGGYTAGCGTGTATGTTAGCAGACGAATCGTTACAACACAGATTAAAAGAGGCACAGATAAAGGATGAATGGGCGCGGGCAATTCGGAAAATACTGGAAAACAATTCTTACGAAGACTTTTTTATCTCTCGTGACATATTGTGCCAGGATCCGGCAAAGGAACTAATTGTGGTACCTAAACAAATGGAGAATGAGGTCATTTTGCTAGCACATAAGCAAGGGCATTTTTCAATTAAGAAGACTTGTGACTGTGTAGGGAAATACTACTACATTCCAGGGCTCGAGGGAAAAGTCAGAAATATAGTAAGCAGTTGTGTCGAATGTTTAATAATGAATACAAAGTGTGGTAAATTGGAGGGATTATTGTCGCCAATTGAGAAAGAAGATTATCCTTTGAGGACATTTTACATAGATCATGTAGGTCCGATGGCAACGACCGGGAAACAGTACAAATATATTTTAGTTATAATCGACGCTTTTACAAAATTCGTGTAGCTCTACCCCACAGAAGATACAAGCGCGGAGGTGTTATAGAGAGGCTTTAGAAACAAGCTAACGTTTTCGGCAACCGGCGTAGAATTATATCTGATAGGGGACCAGCGTTCACTTCACAAGCTTTTAAAAGTTATTGCGATAACCAAGAGGAAACGGCCAAGTGGAACGAATACATAGGGTAGTAATACTAATGTTAGCTAAATTATCTCATCCGAATACCTCACAGTGGTACAAGTATATAGGGAAGGTTCAACAATTTATAAATAATTCTCCAAATCGAAGTACAAAACAGGCCCCATTTAAGATTTTAACAGGTTGCGACATGCGGGTAAAAGAAGATCTTGCCTTAAACGAAGTTTTAGAAAATGAAGCAGTTATGGAGTTAAACGATGGACGTGATAAGTTACGTGAAATAGCTAAAGAAAGCATACAGAAAATTCAAGAAGAAAATATGAAGTCATTTAATAGAAAACGTAAAAAGGCAATCGAATATAACATTAATGATTTGGTYGCAATCAGACGGACACAATTTGGTAACGGAATGAAGTTACGACCTAAATTCTTAGGACCATACAAAGTAACTAAACGATTGAAACACGATTTATATGAAGTAGAAAGGGTGGGAAATAATGAGGGATCTGAAACAACATCGACAGCTGTGGACTATATGAAAAAGTGGTAACGTTATTCGGGGCGAATAAGTAGTCAGGAATGGCCGAGTTGTAGGACGAAGAATTGCGACCGTGCGGACTGAACGTTTTTGACACACGACAACACTAACTGAACGAAAAGGGGACTCGAACGGAATAAAACCAATAACGGACTTCACTTGAATAGCGGACGGCGACCGAGAAAGTTGGATAAAGCATCTATCTATTTCAAAGTTGTATTTATTGATTTATTGTACAGTTTTATTAAAAGCACCAGTTCTTGTGTGTAAAAGTGAAACTGATCTTCATATTGTAAAGTTCGATAAAGCACCAGTTCTGTAATAAAGTAAAGTATTGATCTATTGTGAAGTGAAGTTGGTCCAGTCTTTTATTTCTGCACATCGGTGAATTATTCGCTCCAGAGAGTCGTCCACGTTTTCCTGTATATTGGTCGGTTGGCCGTTCGCTATATCCTGTCATTGGGAACTCAGCTCGAGTATCATACATATATTTCGCTAATTCATTCATCTTTTACAGGCAGGTCTCACGACAAATGGCCCATTGTGATATTTAAATCATTTTTTAGAGTATACCGAAGGATTTAAAATACTCATAGTTGGAGATCTTTTACAACCGGTAGATGTTAAAGAAGAAAGGAAACACCCAAAGATTTTGCTAAGCAAAGGAGAACCAAGTAATGGAACAGTTGCCTGTCGAGCGATTGACTCCATCACGAGATATCTCGTTATCTTTGTTTGCCTCGCGAAAAAGGCAGACCATATCAAACTTGTATCGGACCTATCCACGGACCCATTCTTAACGTCATTGAAGCGGATGGTTGCAAAAAGAGGGCTACCCTCTGACACCTTTTGTGATAAGGCAACAAATTTTTTGGGCATACTAGCTCAATTAAAGTCATTGTTATTTAAACCCGAAAACAAAGATGCATTTATAAAATACTTTGCTAATGAATTTGTAAATTTTTAGTTCATTCCTCCAAGAGCACCTCATTTGGGCGGTATTTGAGAGGCCACGGTCAAATCGGCTATCAAAAATGCAAGACTGACAGCTGAAGAACTAACAACAGTCCTGGTGGAGATAGAAGTTGTGTAAAATTCTCGGTCACTAACACCATTGTCAGCAGATCCAAAGGATTATGAAGCACTGACTCTGTAGCATTTTATTATTGGTCCTGCAGTAAGGGCGGAGATTGTCAGCTGAAGTAAGCAGTTTGCACAGATGGAATCAAGTCACAAGCATTAAACAGACGTTTTGGTGGTCAAATGATTACATTAATGAACTTCAAGTACGCTCAAAGTATAAGCTGTATTCCAGGAAAGGACTCTAAAGTACATGCGGTGGACATTTGACCCAATAGGGGATATTTTTTGGTATTGATCGATGATTTAATTGGACTTGATTTTCTTTTTACATTTATGTAGCGATCAATCCCAGTCTGAACATATGGTTCGCTGTCCGAGTGCCCGCTGGTACCAACATACTGGCTGTTGTTAGCGCATTTGTTGTTGCCAGATTGCTGATCACTGCTGCTTCTACTGACTGCGTTCTTTGCTTCATTTCCACTTCAGCTGATCGCTGCGATGACTCATCTTCGCCGTTGCATTTTTTATTGACAAAAGTTGCTTTTGTTGGTTCGACAAAGCTGAAGTAGACATTTAAATAATTTGCAGGGCTTTGTTGGTGAGCCTACGCAGCACTCATTATTGTTTTTTTTTTATCTTTCTGTTTCGTGCACTATTTGTTTATGTTTAGAATTAGTAATTTGTGCTCACTGTTTGTTATTTGACTGTTTGTTTTCAATTTAACCAATGTTTATTACTTTTTATAAAGTCGGAACTCGCGGAGAGAATTAAAAAAAACACGTCCATACACCTAGAACGCTGTCTTATGTGTGTTTTAAATGTGACGCACAAAAGAGAAATATCGTCGACCAATAAAAACCCGCCATCGCGCTTGTAGTTGTTGTAGTCACCAAATTATAATATTACGTTTGTTTCTGTATCTGCGAAAAAATAACGTTGTGCACCTCTGCACGTCCTTACTTTTACATTTTAGTCACATACGTCAAACGGTAACAAAATGGGATACAAACTTTTTTGTGTATCTATTATACATGTATATAATTGAATTTTTAGTTTGTCATGACTAAGTTATTTTAAGTCTTCAAAATATACTGCATGTTTATCTTTATCAAGAAGGTATAATTAAATTTTTGCCTACAGCATTAAATATTATTCTACACCCATAATTAAAAATAGAGCGATTTTTAATTTCCGCAACAGTTTTGACCTCTCGCCACCGTAATTCACCTGTAATCGAAGTGCTGGTTTTATTTTAATTTTTTGATTAAGTTTGATWAGCGTATATTTATCATACGTTTTTAACACCACTCATTGCTTTATAGCGCGACAGTAAAAATAATAATGATACTCGTTTAATGTGGCATTTAAATAGCAAAATGGCAGCTTGGGTTAAATTAACGGTTCGTGGCGATGTTTGGGTGATGTCGGAGTTTAGATATATATTTGATTCTGCTGCCTTGTACTTCTTTCTTTACTATAAGAATACCAAGGTTTTTATGGATATTTTCATTGCGCATGTACCATGGTGAACACGTGATTGTTGTAAGCGTTTTCGATTGTTATTGTTATATCAATATTAAAAGCACTTTGTTATCTATTCTAAGTTATATGTTAAAATAAATTTATTAAATATTTATTGAGAAAACGATAACGAGCAGTTGACCCTCTGGCTAATGTTTTCGTACATTCCTGTGATCAAACGCGCCTTAAAAGAAGAGATATGCCGGCGTACTAAGGAGCAACGTATCACCAAAGCAGTTCAATCACTTGCTTGCACTTAAATTGATGTAAGATTTTATAACTTATTGCTAGTATTTTAAAACAAAAAGCAAATTCAATAAATAAAAAAGATATTGTAAAAAATATTAAAATATTACAATATTATATAAAAATGAACCTACATGATACATTTTAAACTGAAGAAAGCAAAACTAGAGAAAATAATAAAAAGTTGATTCTGATTTGCGACAAAATKGAGGCATAGCGGCATAAAGCAGCTTCTTTTCGTGCTGTCAGAAGCCGTTTTGAAATCGAAGAAAAGGTGTGTGTGTGTCGATTCTCTTCTCGCGAGTTTTCTTTAAGATTTGGCGCATGGTGAATATCTGATCGGTTGTTAACTTTTCCAGCCTAAGACCCAAAGGATGAAATCGATAGAAACTTATACGCGATGTTGAGGATTCTTATCCCACGGTAGTTGGCGTAGATTGTGGGATCTTCTTTTTTGTGAATTAGGCAGAGCACACTTAAATTCCAATCGCCGGGCATGCTTTCGTCCGACTATATTTTACAAAGGAGCTGATGCATGCTTCTTGTCTGTTATTTGCCGCCGTGTTTAAATACCTCGAACGCCAATTCATTGGCGCAGCCGCTTTGTTATCTTTCAGACACGTATTTGTTTTTAGAACTTCTTCATGGTCGGGCAATGGAACGCCCGTTTCATCGTCATCGATTGGAGCAGTTGATTGCTTTTACTACTTTTTAGCAAGCTGGAGTACTGTTCAATCCATAATTTTAGTATGCCCTGTGCATTAGTCACTAGATCTCCTCTGGAGGTTCTGCAAGAGTACGCATTTTGTTAGTCGTAGAATTTTCGAGCATTACCCTTGTCGGTCAAATTTCACTACACTTTCAAGCTCTTCACGGCCTCTTTCTTTTTTTGTCTGCATATTCGTCCCGTTTCCCTACTCAACTCTCGGTATGTATCCCATCTCGCATATATTGTGGTCAATCGTAACATTTCGTGGAAGCCAATCTGTTTTCCCTTCACTGCGTCACGGTACTAGTCATTGTACCTGCTGTTATTATCCATTTTCCGAGGACTTGAAATGGCGTCTTACAATTCCCTTATGTCCAGTTTCTGACGAGTGCTCTCATAGAGCTAGTGTGCAATTCGAGTAGAAAATTTTTTGGCTATCTGTTTTGATTGAAGCTTCTCACCATCGAACCTTCCTTGTGTTTGTTTTTTACTGCACAGAAGCGCTGCTTTATATTACTACTGTAATAAATGAATTTTCCCGTTCATCGTACTTCCTAGACGACATTGATGTTAGCGTTTTCTTTTACGACGATATCAACCAGCTTGGCAGCGGCCCTTTCTTACCAGGACCAGACTCTCCAGGTGCATGCCCTTACAGGCCTCTTTGGGGGGGCCGGAAAGAAGTGGCTGACGAAGACCGGAAAAATGAGTAAATCCAAATGAAGAAGATGCTCATTTTCGTTTTTGACATCAGTTCACCTTGAATTCGTTCCTCTTGTAAACCGTCAACGCCAATTATTACGTGGAAGTCCTCAAGAGACTCAAACGAAGGGTCGATCGGGTCCGACAAGACATCGCCCCGGCATACACCGCGTTTCTTGGGTATAGCTACCTAACCAAGGCCAGCATTATAACGCTTTCGCTGTCGCCCTACAGCCCATACGTGGCCCCCGAATTTTTTTTCCTTGTCTGAAAAGGTCGATGAAAGGGGTGCCAAGCTATACACCTCGGCTCTCAAGGCTATTCCGGAGAACACCTTCCGTGAACATTTCAATGCTTGGAAATCGCACTAGTAGCGATGCATTGACATAAAAAGAGCTTACTTTGAAAGTTTTTAAAGAATTTTATTTATTGGGTGTGTAATAGTTAAATTTCGCAAATTTCACAAATTTTCGGTGGCTTGAAAAAGGATTATCGATTTTTCGACAGATTTTCGTAGAAAAAAAAGGAATACTTAAAAAAGCTTCTATAGCGCGGTGGTGAATGGCGTTAAAATATTATTTTCAAATTGGAACTAGATATCTTCAAAACTCTTCCTTTGAGAATGGAAACCGTTTCGAAAAACATCATTCTGAGAAAAACGCATTTAAATATTGCAGTCGCTATGTTAACCAATACGTTCTCTTTCTACAAGAAACTCTGTAATATGTTTATTACAGTGTATACTAGGGTGGGTCGATTCCGGACTTCTTTCGATTTCTAATAATGCGGAAAAGTTGCCTTAGTACTTCCTGATTCCAATGCAACTTTTTGTTTTGCGATCGGATTGCATCTTCAATTCCAACTCCGGCCTTGAAATTTCGGAAATTCGYCTAAAATCGTGAAATTGTAGCAAAGAGCCAGCTAAGACAACAAAGAGTAAGCAAGTCTGCGCAGACACGAAGATCTTCGAACGTTACTGGCCAAGCCGACCCTTATACCGACAGTCACGCTCAGAGTACAACACGATGACAAATAGAATAAAGTACGAGCCATAAATAATCCGTCCCGGAAAGTGACTGTAATTGCGCCCAAGCTGGTTAAGAGATKGAGGTTACCGAAAACGTGTGTCCACGTCATATGTCGTTATATGATCACTAACTGATTCCGAATGGACTATCTTATGACCCATGATTTACCGACCCGCCCCTACAATCGTGGCTTAAGTGACCCGACAACAGCACCGTGATCGCAGAAAACATCGCACTCAGTTGGATTTCAATCGGTGCTGGTGCGACTTAAACCCAAATAATACACTCAACCCGTTTATAACAATAAGTTTTAACGTAAGTCAAAGTATATCAGAAAATCTTTTTATTCGCAGACCCTGCAAGGCGGCTGGGATGTTCATACCAAATGAACATATTCCTGAATTGGAACAATGCCAAAAACATTCAACATTCAACCATGCAATGATAAACGGTGTATTTCTACCGCGATTAATTTAGCGAGTAGTGAGTTTTTCGTCATGACGTTTATAATAGTCCAAACGCAACGCTTTTTTTATGCGTCTTCCTTATAGGGCTAGCTACTATAGGGCTTCTCTTGTAGTCGTGCTGCATTGCTCCGTATATATATTGCTTTGTTCTCTCTGCAATAAGAAATTTGCTTTGTAAAATAAATAAACTGAGTGTACTTTTAGCGCAAGACAAACTGCCGGATTGTCATATCCCGACAGCAGACGGTGGTTATTGATAAAGCGTATTTAGAAACCGGTGGTACATTTGAATTTTTTGAATGGTTTGTATCAGCAGTGTATTAATACTAGGTAATTCATCTTCTTGATATATTTGCAAATGTTTTTTTTGTTCGGTGGAGACATAATTAATTTTACATATTCTTTAAAATCATTTAATTCGTTTTTGACTACTCCTACTTTGGCTAGTTTCAGCTTATAAAAATATATATCGAAACTATAAATTTTTTCTTTTTTCAACATTCCGGGATGTATTAAATTGTTTTTCGCGGCGGCTATATTATTTTGAATTTCATGGGACTTCCCTACAATATGTCTTAATTTGTTCATTTGTTCATTGTAATATTCACCATGCGCAATATCTTGGAAAATACACGTGAAACTAGAATCGACACACACCACCTCTTCGTCGATTTCAAAGCTGATTTCGACAGCACGAAAAGGAGATTCCTTTATGCCGCGATGTCTGAATTTGGTATCCCCGCAAAATTAATGCGGCTATGTAAACTGACTTTGAGCGACACTAAAAGCTCCGTCAGAATCGGGAAGGACCTCTCCGAACCGTTCGATACCCAACGAGGTTTCAGACAAGGCTACTACCTATCTGTGACTTCTTCAACCGGCTTCTGAAGAAAATAATTCTAGCTGCAGGACTAAATAGAGAAGGTACCATCTTCTACAAGAGTGTACAGCTGCTGGCGTATGCCGATGATATTGATATCATCGGTCTCAATTCAAGACGAAATATCTCCTGTCATCAAACAAACAGTCGTCGCACCAGCGACTTGGCTCTCACGTCACTGTTGGCGGTCATAACTTTGAAGTTGTTGGTAATTTCGTTTATCTTGGAACCAGCGTAAACACCACCAACAATGTCAGCCCGGAAATCCAACGCAGGATGACTATTGCCAACAGGTGCTACTTCGGACTGACTAGGCAATTGAGGAGCAAAGTCCTCTTTCGACAAACAAAAACCAAACTCTATAAGTCACTCATAATTCCCGGCCCGCTATATGGTGCAGAGGCTTGTACGATGAGAAAAACTGATGAGTCGACGTTGCCAGTTTTCGAGAGAAAATTTCTGCGAAAGATTTATGGTCCTTTGCGCGTTTACCACGATGAACTGGATGGAACGATGAACTGTATGCGATATATGACGACATTAACATAGTTCAGCGAATTAAAATACAGGGGCTACGCTCGCTAGGTCATGTTGGCCGAGTGGACGAAAACCCTCGCGTAAGCGGTGTCTACTCCAATTAAGAAGGAGATCATTGTAAAGAACCAAATTTCGCTAGCTCTCTATCCTCCTTTGGTATATGAATTAATTCTTTTAAAATTTTATTCCTGTTTGTTTTTACTATTGATTTCACTAAATTAATTAAATCGTTAAAGTGCTCATTTATGATAATSTGCTCATTGATATTTGTTATTGTATTGCGCGAATTTCTCTCTATTACTTCAAATCATTATTTATATCCTCTCGGTCCTCGTCGTCCATTACTTCGAACAACTATTTGTCATTGTCCCTCTAAAATTATTTAATTTTTGCTTTAATTGCATTAATTTCGTTAAAAGGAAGTGTCTTCGTTATCCATGATGATCTTCTTTGGTTTCCAAAATTTAGTGAAATGTTCAATTATGATGGCCTTCGTTGCTCTCCAATTTCTGTCAGTAATACTGTATGCTGCTGCAAACCTCGTTAGTCTATAAATTGCTGTGACATGTATTATTTAATTTTTATCTAAAGGTGTCTCTGTTAGTTTAAACTTCGGCTTTATTGTTTTCTTAACATATTTATTTTGCTTGCAATTTTCCAATTACCTGCATTGACTCATTATTATGGTAAAATTAATCTTGTTTATGCTGGTCTTCTTCTTGTAGAATTTCTTTCTCTCTTTTTGTACATTTTAAAACTTGGGACTTACTATTGTAAAACAAAAACATGCCTATAAATAATAATTGAATTTTGTGACAATCGGCTTTTCACTATGTTATTATGATTTGGGTCTTATACTTGTTGTCAATTTCTTTTTTTATGAGGAAATGTTCTAAAAGTTCCTCTTCTGCGGCTTTATTGTATCTGACATTTCTAAATTGGATTCTTTATCATTGCATTTGTCGATTTTTAGAGACTTTTCAATTCGGCTTAAAAAATCGATATTCCCTTTCTGATATTCAATTTCATAATTGAACTCTTGCAGTTTCAATAGCCACTTTTGGTGAACGTGTTAATATGTATTAATTAGGCGATTAAAAGTAGTCTAATCAAATAATTTTAGTCCGAACGGAATTCTTGAATATTAGTGGTGGGATTATAACCGAAGATACAAAAGCTGTCTTTTCAATTTCTTTTTTTTTCATAAACTTTGATGGAATCCTTTAGAACCTAAAGTACTGCGCTTTGCCCAACTTGTCTGAAATTCCATCAATGTTTGACAAAGGATAGTTATCATCGACAGTTATTTGATTTAGTCTACACTTTTTTCGCTACTATGATAATAGGTGAACTAGATTTACTCCTACTTTTCCGAATGATACCTTGTTTTTCTAACTCCCTAATTTGCCTAATGGCTTTTTCCTCATGTTTCGGAGGTATCCTATATGTTTTTGAAATGCACACCATTTTTTATTAAATTGAGTATGTAAAATTATTTTGATTTGTGTATTGCCCTGAATTTTTTGTCCGATAATTAGTTTGTTTGTATGGAGTTTTTTTGAGTTGGTATTTCTTTGGAAGTATCGCCCCGAATTATTTTTTGAATAGTAACGATCATTTTTTTGCTCGCTAATATTTTGTCTCCTTAAGTTGTTTATTCCTTGATTATTTTGATTTCGGTTACTATTGAAATTTCTTGCTCTCTGAGCAAATTGGTACCATATAGGCGAAAGACAATGAAAATTATTAAAGTTGCCCTTTGTATAAGCATTCCTGAAAATATTTCTTTCATCATACCGCCTGTTTCACTCAAAGCAGAATTTTCGGTAATATTATTCCAATTACCATAGATGAAAAAAATGAGATTTGAAATAGGTCTTCGTAAAAATCAAAGGTACTGTACATGATATTATTGTTGGATGTGTATACATTAGTGTGGGTCGATTCCGGCCTTGAAATTTCGGAAATTCTCCTAAAATCGTGAAATTGTCTACCTAAACTCGCAAGTTACAACCAAACATATTTTGGATTTGTGCTCTGCAAGCTATAAGGCAATAGATTGGTTAATTTGTGCATAAGTTATAATACATATGTACAAAACCTATTGTGCTGTGTAAAGTGGAGACCAAAACTTATTTTTGGCACTCTACCCACAAAATCAACGCACAAGTCTGCAGGTAGTATTGTACTTCATTTAAGCACAACAATAAATACACCTGGCAAATGTACTGAGTATTTCACTTTGCATATAAAACAAGAAAAAAAGCACACTGTTATCCGAATAACAATATAAATTTCTTGGACGCGCAAAGTCGTCTGGAGCGTCAACAATCTCTCTCGGTTTTTGTGTTTTCATATCGTTAATTTGAGTCTAGTCGCTCAACTCTGCCTTTCCATATATTGCTCGAGTAGCAATAAAGGCAAGCAGCAATAACGCAGCAGCAGTTTCGCGAGTGCAAACCAAACAAAAAAAAAAATTCAAGTGAAGTGAGTGATGAGAGCAGCAAAGGCAAGCAGCAAAGCCAAGCAGCACGGGCAAAGCAGCAAAGGAAGAGCACCAAAGGCAAAGCAGCACAGGCCAAGCAGCAAAGGCAAGCAGCAAAGGCAAAGCAGCACAGGCCATCCCAACAAACCAGAGTATAGTGATGAAATCGAAATAGTTCGAAAATAGCCCAGTGAACAAAGTGAAACTGAATAGTGGATTCAAAACAAATAAGTACTTGTGAATTTTATTTGTATTTGTATTCGCAATTGTAATAAAGTAATTAAGCATACATCAATTTTGTTTGTGTACACATCAGAAGACCAGGCGTGCAAGTGCATTGGGACGATTACCCAGCAAGCACRTACAAATTAAATTTGAGAAAATACTTTACTCAATTTATTAATTTTTTTTCAAGTTTTAGATCCGATTTTGTGCAACCAATTTGCAATTCCGGTTCAATTTTCGTATACAATCCATCAGAGCATTTATCACAGCTGCAGACGCTCTAYTGGAGTTTGAGGAGTCTTTTACTCCAACAGCAAACAACCAAAGTGCCTACTCTCTTGAAGTACAACAAGCTGAACTGAGATCTCTGTGGGCAGAGGTAAAGTCAGAATACAAGGTGTGTTTGCCAAAAGTGGATCCTTCCGACACAAGCTCAATTGACGACATTAAG
>NW_017536975.1:218699-231584 GCF_001853355.1 Bactrocera latifrons | reverse complement strand
AAACTTCGAAAAGGAAGAAAGAAAAGATTGTTCTGCCGATACAGACGTGGCAAAGAAAATTGGGCGGGGCCGGCGGCAACAGTGAGTAAACTGTAAGTATGTACTTGAAAGAAATCTTTATTTCCTTTGTTGGTTTGTTTGTTAGTAGAAATGTTTAATCTCAAAATTCTATTTGTACAGGTGAGCCAGCGAGCTTTGCACATGTTACCTGGATGCATCGCCGCTAAATCTGAGGAACATTGACCGGAAATAACAGCTTCTGATATTTTATAGAGATAAGCTTGGTCTGTRCWAAGTTGGGTCGGATTAATAACCTCAGAAGGTAATTGGTAGGATGGAAAACTTTCAAATTTGACAACAAGCAACTTCTCACAATCAGGGAGCCGTTTACCTATGTCGCCAGAGAATGTATTTGGACTCTTTGAGATACCATCTATGGGTTCGAAAAGAGCACGAAATGAAAGTGTAGAAAACAAACAAACCACTGTAATGGCCTACCTATTCTTTCTTCTAGTTTCCGAATGACTCCACCTTTCCAAACTTTCCTTGTCGGTGCTATCAGTAGCGACAACTTCTAGATGTTCCACATCAACTGAATTGTTTTGTAAATGTTGTCATATAGTTGCGTATCATCCTCAGCTGACCCGGAAGGAGAGGTGATGTGGCCAAAGTAAGGACAAGCACGTTCCGCTATAAAAGAAATATGTTCCTCTTTGACAGTGTCGCGGTAGTACTTTTCACCTTCGCTGACTTGTGTAAGTGTATTGTCTTTGCGGCCGTCAAAAAACAGCCCATATACAGAGTCAATACTTTCGGTGTTTTGGAGCTTAACTCCAATACTTTTTTTTTCTGACTCATCTTGCATTTGTTAGTGACAAAGCTAGCCTGATCCTCTGTTATCAAACCTGCTTTTTTGGCATCCAGAAAAGYAGATGAAACAATCAAGGCCGCTGCTCTATCACTTACTCCAAATCTTTGGGCAGCTAAAGCAGTGAGTTCTAATACTAGTGTGTTTTGTTGGTTTTAGAGGATGGAAGAGAAAATTCATCATCAGCATCGTTTTTGGAAGAATCCATGTGCGACGCACCTACATTGTTGTCGCCTGTATGAGAGCCTGGCTGATCTGAATGGTCACGTGTTCTAGCTGATACTTTTCCGGTAAGTGTTGATGTTGAATAACGTTTTGAAAGCTTTTCTTTACGTTCATTTTTCTTTGTAATCTTTTTTGTTTCAGGTAGATCAACACTTCCAATGCGACCAATTCTTCTGGTTCTATGGTCCAAGAGAAATGGTTGTTCATTGATAGGAACTTTCTTTTCCTTTGGACAAGTGMAAGAAGAAAAATAAATGCATTTACAAGCAGCGATGTCAAATAATTTTCCGGCAGAAGAGACAAAGTCGTCTCTTTTGGAGCTCAAACCTATTGGGTTCCTTAAAAACATTTGTTTAAGAGTCAGAAATTTCTTGTGGTATGTGGTGAGCATTTGTACATCTCTGGTGTGTGAAACTATTGAAATAGATGACATTTTGAAAGTACTTTCAACCTTTTTTGCAACTATTTCTGTAACCTCTTTACTCCTAATTTCATAGTTGTCGCCTCGGAGTCGCCCTACACGAAATCTTTCAAAYTGACAAGACAAAAGAACATCCCGGTGAGTAGGTAACTGGGACTCAGAGAGATTGTACGGATATATGCCAAACACAGGACATTTCTGTCTAAATTTAAATTTAGATACAGACATTTTGAGTTCTGTGTTCTGTTGAGAGAATATAAGTGATAGCACTCGGCGAAATCAACGACAAGASTGAAGGAACTCGATGAAAAAATATTTATGTGGAGACCAGTCCGAACGTGTCGTATGGGGCAGGGAAATGAATGTAAGTGATAGAACTCGGCGAAATCACCGACAAGAGCGAAGGAACTCGATAAAAACATATTTGTGTGGAGACCTATGTGAACGTGTCCTTTGGCGTAGGTGAATGAAATCAACGTCAAGAAGTGTGCCGATTTTAACTCGCGCTGTGGCGCGCCGCATTTTCGCTCGTATCTCGGAAAGGGTTCGTCCTACGGCCATGATCACATACCATTTCGGTAGCAAATGACGTGACAAATAACTTTTGTTTCATACATTTTGCCATGAGATGCGTATTTCAGGCTACCTAGCGTCAACAATTTCACAATTTCACGATTTTAGGCAAATTTCCGAAATTTCAAGGCCGGAGTTGGGGTTAAAGACGCAATCCGATCTCAAAACAAAAAGTTGCATTGAATTCAGGAAGTACTAAGGCAACTTTTCCGCACTATTAGAAATCCCGAATCGAAAAAAGCTCGGAATCGACCCACCCTAGTGTATACTTTCCGATAATGCAACAAACAAATTCGATTTCAACCACAAAATTTCACACTGAGAAGATCCCTTTAATCAGTGTCTGTTCACACGGATTGAAAACACTCTACTATTTACGATACAAACACAAAATAAGAAACTTAAAGTGAACGTTAAGAAGTAATGCAGGAGTAATGAATACACAAACTAAAAATTAGCTTTCGCACTTCTGATATAAACATTTTTTTGGGGAAACTTTAGTATAACATTCCACGATTTCAGGGTATGGTTGGATAGGGCTGATGCTCCAGATTACGAAAATATATATATTATATATTATAGCCGCCGCAAAATTTTAGTTTTCGAGATATTTGCATTTATGTAAAGTCGAAAATTTCGAAAATTTTATTTTGCAATTCCTCGATATATAGTAACTTTTTCATTCATTTACAATATTTCTACATATTTATTTTCTATTATTATTTAGATATTTGTTTAAAATAAGCATTTTATTTTTAAACAAATTTCACTACATGCACAAACCTGTGTTGCCAAATAATAAGTATTGCCATATCAACACATTTATCAAAGGAATAAAAAACAATAAAAAATTGGATTACATCCCAAATACATAAATCATTATCCCTTTTCCTTACACATCATGACTGTTGATCGGCCAGGGTTATGTTTTTTTGCAAAAAAAAATTTTTCCGAAAAAAAACTTGACACACCCCGGTGTTGGATCGGCCATAGTAATTTTTATTTAAAGCGCGGCCAAAGGCAGCCAACATTAAAAGGGGTTTTATTCGAAAAAGAACCAGACACACCCCGGTTTTGGATTGGCCAGGGTTATTGTTTTTGAGGGTTACATGTTATTGTGCATGTAATGAAATTTGTGTAAAACACAAAATGAGTAGTTTAAGCAAATATTTAAATAATTACTATAAAATAAATACGTAGAAACATTATAGTGAAGTGTAATAAAAAGTGCATAATATGAACGAAAAAGTCACTAAAAACCAAGGAAATGCAAAATAAAATTTGTGAAATTTTCAACTTTAAATGCAAATATCTCGAAAACTATACTTTGCGATAGCTATAATTATATATATACCATACCACTTTCCACCCAGAAATCGTGGGATGTCACGCAGCAGCCAGCAGAGAGAAAACAGGCTGCCTACCTCGCAACGTTACGATCGACCACAACACGTGCGGGATGGGATAGATACCGAGAGTTGAAGAGGGAATAGAGACGCATTTGCAGACAGAAAAAAGAAAGAGGCCGAAATGCGTGAGAACGAAGAGCTTGGTAAGCTGGCCAACAGGGGTAATGCCCGAAAAGTGAACGCACAGCGCTAGGAGAAGGCGAACCCGATTCCTCAATCGATGACGATGGAGCGGAAGTTAAATTTAAATATGTCACTCATAATTCCCGTCCTGCTATATGGTGCAGAGGCTTGGACGATGACAACAACTGATGAGTCGACGTTGCAAGTTTTCGAGAGAAAAGTTCTGCGAAAGATTTATGGTCCTTTGCTTTGTTGGCCTCGGCGAACATCGCATTCGATGGAACGATGATTTGTATGAGATATATGACGACATTGACATAGTTCAGCGATTTAAAAGACAGCTGCTACACTGGCCAGATCATGTTGTCTGAATGGCGAAAACACTCTAGTACATGGAGGATATCCATATCCAAACATTGAAAATTGAAATTAACTAACATACATATTTATGTATGCGCATTTATACTTACTTATAGTATATATGCGCGTACATCGAGTACTTATCRCAATTTTTTTTCGCGATCTTTTTGCAATTAACTAAACATTTGAATACATACTCATATATTTAATATTGAAATATTTACGAATATATAAAAAATTGTATACGTACTTATTTTCCGTGCATTTCGTTATATTGCATATACGTATTACATACATATGTACACACGTATGTATATAACAATTTTGCGAAACTATAAGGAAAACGACACACAAACATAAAAAATAACTATATGCATATAAATATATATACATACGTACGCATATTTTTGCGTTATTATTATTTTCTTTCTCCTTGCGTTCTTATCTCAAAAGATACACGTCCTAAGAAATAATATTACGAAGGCAATGATATTAGACCAAATAAATTTACTTTTTTTTTACTTTACTTTACCACTACTCCTGATCCGACAGTAGTTACGACTCAAAAAGAAGACCTAGATACAGGTATATTCTTAAAAGTACCAGCTGTGATACTGAAGTTTTTCTCGGAGGCTATGATCAATGGCCGTTCTTATGGGACATGTTCACTGCCGTATACATAAAGCATCCCAAACTTTCACAAGCTCAAAAGCTGTACCATCTCAGTTACAAAACAAAAGGGGAAGCTGGCAGTATCGTCAAGCGTTTCGCTTTAAATGACGAAAACTTTAATCTGGTTTGGGAAGCACTGGTCGAAAGATACGAAAATGAAAGAGTATTGGGAGACAACCAAAAAACAATTTTAATGAATTTACCAAAAATTAAACAAGAAACCAGCCAAGAGTTTCAATAATTATACTTGACAGTGACTAATTGTTTATCTGTATTAGAAAAACAAAAGATTTTCACAGAATCGTGGGACCCTATCCCATCAAAAATTTGTGCAGCAACACTGCCAGATGCTGCTTTGCTACGATGGGAGCAATCACTAGTGGCAAGAAAGAAATCGCTAAAATAGCAGCAAATGAAAACAATTTTAACACATCAGAACGAAAAAGCTGAGCGAGTTGACAAAAAATAGTCAAGCCAAAAAATAATCAAAGTGGGTCGAATAAAAACGTTTTTAAACCCCAAGCCAGCAATAATGTACAATATAATAGGCACGCTAATAAAAACCAAACATTTGTGACAAATCATTGGCAATCATTATGTGAAATATGTATGTAAAGGAGGTCACAACATAAGATCTTGCGAGAACTTTAAAAAAATGTCTGTTTTAGATAGCAACAATCTTGTCCGACAACATAAACTTTGCATCAACCGTCGGTCCAATTCTCACGGGACAAGAGACTGTGAAAGCAAATTTAATTGTGTGTACTGTCAACGAAGACATCACTCATTGCTTCATATTACAAATTTTCAAAATATGAAGCAAAATCAATTTCATAAAACCACCGGGTTAGTCAAAACAACCAAAAGTAGTAATCCCGAAATCTCAAATCCTGAAAACACGGAAGAACAACTATGGTGCTCTAAAGCAACAAAAGTTCAAGCTTTTCATTCAGAAAATCAAAGCAAAATTCTTTTATCTACTGCGGTCATCTCTATTGAGCATAGAGGAGAATTATTTAAATTAAGAGCATTAATAGATCAAGGTTCTCAAAGATCCTTTATATCATTTAATTTCTAAATTTCAGGAATGGGCGGAAGAATTATACAAAATTTGCTCAATCACTATAGTCTCCCCAAACGCGGATATAAGAATAGATGTACAAGCCATCGTTCTACCTCAACTCACAAATTTGCTTCCAAGCTGTGAAGTCAATAAAAAGAAATGGGAAAAATGTTGATATCTCAAATTAGCAGATCCCAACTGCCATACCCCATCAAAAATCGATTTGTTATTAGCTAGAGACTTAATACTTCAAATAATTCTTGATGGTATAGAAAAAATATCCAATAAATTGTTAGCCCAAAAAACAATTTTTGGGTAGATATTAAGAAGATTTGTCAAATTTGATATTCTATCAGATCATCAGCCCTTAAAATGGCTTTTCATTAAATCGCAGGGGAAAATGAGTCCAAGGTTACATSGTTGGTTAATCAAGTTAAGTGAATTCAACATAAATATTTCCTACATTAAAGGTAAAGACAGCTCAGTAGCGGACTTCCTTAGTAGAATTAATGCAGACAATAACGAAATTAACATGATAAATAGATTTAAAACTCAAATTATTTTAACACAACATAAAACTAAGGATATGGAATTAAAACATAAAAATAAAAAGATTTAYATTAACCTTTTCGATTTAGAAAATAATTTAGAATCAATCTTAAAAGAACATTTAACAAAAGGAAAAGTTGGAATATATACAGAGTTARATGACAATCATTATAATATTTTACAAAATAAGTTAATAGAATTATTTTCAGGATTTAGAAATAACAGATTCGCTCGTTGTTCATATCATGCAAAAGATGTTGAAACAGAAGAAGAAGCTTTTAAACTAATCAATAATTABCATAAAAATGAAACTGGTCATACCGGTATTGACGAAAATTACTTTGGTCTAAAAARGATAATTTATATTCCCAATTTTAAATTTTTAATCCAAAAATACATTAATAATTGTTCCACTTGTACCAAATCTAAATTCGATARAAATCCAATTAAAGCCAAATTCCATTTAACTGAAACTCCAACAGACATAAAACAAATAATACATATGGATGTATACACAAATACAAAATCAAATTTTCTGACATTTATTGATCGTTTTTCAAAATTTGCTGTTGCTTATTATCTTGAAGACAGAACCAATCAAACAATAATAGAAAAACTTAGACTTTATAAATCTCAAAAGGGACATTTTAATAAABTAATTTGCGATAACGAATTCAAAAGTGTAAACATTAAAGATTATTTAAAAACCGAAAATATAAGTCTTCATCTAGTGAAGCCTAATAACCACACTGGCAATGCCGATATTATCTGAAAAAATTCGAGTTTTAATGATTGAACAAAAATCTCTTAGTATAAAAGAAAAAATTAGTAAAGCAATAGAATATTATACCATTCAGTTACAAAAGAAAAGCCAATAAATATTGAAYAAGGAAATTGTAATAAAAAAAAAATTTATGAAAACATTTTAAAAAGAAAAAATAAACGTATAAATAAAAGAAATGAAAAGAGAAAATTTTACAAAGAACAAAGGTGTAATGGATACATAAAAAATTATAAATCTTTAAGACATAAAGAACAACCGAAATATAAATATTCTAATTTAGAAAATATTCATAGCTCTAATATTAAGAGAAAACTGAAATTCGAAAATTCTATTAGAATTTAAGATATATCTTCAATTCTGGCGATGGAGAAGTTACATATTGTATTATTGACCCTATTATTTATGGTCATCACTTTTTGTACTTATTCACTATTCARAAGTTACATATTGTACTATTCACCTTATTATTCATGGGYATTACTTTCCTACTTATTCAGCACATAATAGAATCACATATCATCATTCTTATTTGGTTCTTGAAAGCAGGTGGACTTATATATTTGAACGGTGCCAACCAATCTCTGTAAGTTATATATATATATATATATATTAATAAGAATATAAAATTCGTGTTTAATTTATTAAATATTATAACTCGCGTCGATCAATCAACGCACGCCAGTCGCAGGCGTGGCCAAGAGCCCATCGCTCGAAGCCGTCCCGAGGTGCCCGCTCGCAGACACCACCACATCATAATCATCGCATCCAGCGAAAGGCGACGGGTTTCAGCGCTGTAGTGAGCATCCTACAGAAACTGCAGCGGGTTCTAGGCGATTAATTCGCCTAGGGGGCAGGGGTGTTTATGCGATGGCATCTCGCCCCTCCTCACAACATTCATCACACAACTCACATTCATCATACCACACAATATTCAGCACACAACACAACATTCATCACACAACTCACATTCATCACCCAACTCACGTTCATTACCCAATACAACATTCAGTACACAACACAACATTCATCGCACAACTCATGATGAATGTTGTGTTGTGTGCTGAATGTTGTGTCGTGTGATAAATCACCACACAGCTTTCTAGAGTCAATAACGATTCGGTATTACTTATTGCCTTGGGAATCGGGTTTTTGTGCTACAACCCAAACGGGTGAATTATAAAGTGATCTTGATGGTCGAATGATGGCGTCGTCTAACATTTTGTTGATTTGGGTTTCGAATTCACCTTTTAATGACATTGGGTAAGGGTAGTGTCTTATATAAATGGGAGTGTCCTTGTGCGTTCTGATTTCTTTAGTGGTAAAGGTAAGTTTATCGTTTGGTTCCGTAAAGAGATTAGAAAAATTTTCGACTAAATTATTAATTTCCTTCTGATGTTTTTGTGACAAGTTATCTTCCTTAATATCTATTTTGTTAACAGATCTTGAAGCTAGCTACTTTATTTTAATTTTGGTATTGCCTTCTAACTCCATGAAGTTATTCTTTACGTGGATGACTGCGTCAAGCTCTTTAAGGCTATCATTCCCAATAATACCAATGAATGATGTCAGAGTTGGGAGGAGGTAGAATTTCAGTTTTTTGTCTGAGTTATATAGGTTTAGAAAGGTATGCTGTTTGATTTCGATAGCTCCTGCTATGGATTTCGCGAAAGAAATGCTTTCGTTATTTATTGGATTGGGCACAATAGAGGATCGCATATAGTTTTTCGTAGATCCTGTATATATTAAAATGTTCACAATATCTCCACTCTTCAGCATGCATAGGGCAGCGAAGAGTGGCTCATTCCAAAAAATATAAATCAGTCGTGTCTATGTAGCTATCGTCCTGACCTCCATCATTTCTGTCGCTGTAACATTCGTCATCGTAATGGCTAGAGTTGTCGTTCGTCTGCTCGTCAATTGTCGTTGTAGGATAGTAAGCTTGGGGTTGTTCGGAATCTATATGGAAATTCCTTTGGTTTTATTAGGGGGCTGGAGGGATTGCCAGGAGGAGGTCTTTTGTTAATAGGGTCATTATTACGTGGCCTATTCATATAATTGATATTCTTAGTTCGGAGTGATAGGTCAATGTCCATTGGTTCTGGACGTGGCTGTGGCTTATGCAGAGGACGTGGTGGTGGATTGTAATGCTGTTGTGCATATTGGGCTGCCTGTTGCTGGCGTTGAACTTGATAGTTCATTTGCGGTGGTGTATGTGGAGTGGCTGCGTACAACCTTGGTTGGGGCATGTATGCCAATTCGGGGTAAAACTVATTGTTCATCCTTCTGGGAGGTAGTGGTGGACGAAACTCTTGTGGTTTCCTGCTGATATTRTTATTATTGCTCAAGGCATAATGTGACCTGAAGGTTTGATTCTCTAGTTTGAGACACAAGTGGAGTGCCTGAGGGTGATCTGCTGGTTCCCTCATTCCAAGGAGTCTCGGTAGATCTCCTTTGAGTCCGCGAATGAACATGTCTAGGGCGTTGTCCCTATACGTACGAGTTAGAAGGTGCATGGCTTCTGCGCCGACTTCCATACATCCCAGTTTGTTCAGAATTAGTGAGAGATGAGAATATACCTTTTGGCAAAATTCTTGAATTGTATTGCTACCCTGTACGAGAGAGGTAATTTGGTACTCAAGAGTACCAAGGTCGCTTTTATCCGCGTAATGCAATGTGAGGCAACTGGAGATCGCCTTCCAATCCAGTGGAGTGTTATAGGACTCCAAGGCAATGTCGGCATTGCCCACGATTTTGTATAAATGGAAGCAACCGATGAACAACATCAAAGAAGGGCAAATTGTTTTGATAAGATACGAGACTTCTCATCCAGCTAAATGGCCGATGGGAAAAATTGCTGAAAGGCATAAAGGTTCTGATGGAATGGTGAGAGGTGTAACCATTAAGACRAAGGATAGCACTGTGAAAAGGCCTATCAATAAAATATGTCCACTCTACTCCGAAGAAGAAGAGAAAAGTGTCGAACAGGAAAAGAGAAAATCCTATAGAAGCAGCAGAATAAATACTATTTCAATAGTAGCTTGCATGCTTTTATTAATGCAAACAGCAATAGCAACGATGACTAGTGGAGATATTCAAATAAATAAGATACCAAGCAAAAGCGCAATATATCTTGAAAAAATTTTTATGATCGATATAGAGATGTCTACGTGGAATTTGGTAGTGTATTGGAACATGGAACCTTATTTCAACCAGATAAAAGGAATAACTGATTATATCGGGAGACTGAAAAAACAGTGCCATCTCTTCACCAACTTCGAATCAGACTGTGAAATGATGAATTCAGCACTGGAAAAACGGTTCAAGGCATTAGAGATGGACTTACTGAAACCAAAAAGGACACGTCGAGCACCTTTTGAGTTTGTAGGAACTATTCATCATATTTTTTTGGAACGATGGATGCAGATGATCGAAAGAAGTTAGAGAAAGACCTAACTAATTTATTAGACAACGAGAAGAATTTAAAACAATTGATTCAGAAGCAAACGTCTGTCATTGATTCATCGTTGAACATTATGAAGAAATCGCAAGAAGAAGTGCGAGAAACTTTCGTAAAGATGAATGGACAATTGAATTTATTCTACTCAGAAATAATAAAAAATCTCAACGCCCAGAGGATGGCATTAATTTATCAAATGATCGTAACACAACTCAGTATGACGTTGACAGAGTGTGAAGATATTCAATCGTCAATTATCAATCTGTTAATTGACATTAACCATGGACATTTAAATCCACAACTTTTATGACCATCTCAAATGCGCGAAGAAATATATAAAATTAAAAATGAGCTATCACTAAAGTTAACACTTTTAGGAGCCCAAGCAAGTGAAATACTGAAAAAAGTTTATAATCTTATGAGAGGAAAAGGAACTATAATGAATAATAAGGTAGTGATCAAAACAACCATTCCATTATTCGCATGTGAGACGTCAATATTATATAGAGTAATTCCAATTCCGTTTCAACATAATGAGGAAATGATGATACCAATTATTAGAGGAAGATATCTAATTTAAAATTTCGGTTTAGATGCATACAATTTAATGCAACAAACAGAATTGGATAAATGTGATACTAGTCTTGAGAACCATTACACATGTAAAGGAAGCTGGCCATGTCATGTGAAATCTCAGTATGACGTAGTAGTACATGGCAACCAAGAACTGTCTATTCAAAAAGGGTTATTGTACTAGCTATTGGATAAAACTTCAAAGTGGTAATAGTTGGCTTTACAACATATTTTCAAATGGAACTATAGATGTCGAATGCAGCAAATCAAAAAAAATTTTGAACATACCATCGAAAGGAATAATGGAATTAGGAGAAGGATGAAAGTTCATTGAGGCACCTGCGAATCAACCAATGATGGAAATAAATGAAGTACCTATACTTCAAATAATTGCTCAACCAGAGACCTTAACTACAAATTTAAAAGACATCAAAGAATTGCAAGACGTAGTGAAACAACTCAAGAAAGAAAACATAAAATTAAAAGAAATAAAAGTACATCATGTTACCGGACACATATCATTGCTATTCTTTATAATCGCCGTGCTAGTAGCAATCTTCATTTACTATCGATTGAAAACCAGGCGACGACTACAAGCTGCAATCACCCTCCCAGAAGTCACTTTTGCCGTCCGGGAGAATGTTCGAAATTGAACATCTCCATTGCTTCAAAAAGGCGGAATATACATATTAGTATACTTATTTTTATACATTTTTATATTCGTTACAAATGTTAAATAAGATAAGAAATATTCTAGCTATTGTAATAAGTTATACAGTCCACATAAATTAGATAAGGCAGAAACAATATAAGCATACATAAATAAACACATAACTATATATGCAACACACACATATATATATGAGGCACGCAATACGCATGCACTCAAGAAATATAATTAGGCTGTTCACGATAAGGTGGTTATCGGGTTATGTGGTTATGTGATTAAGTAAACAACAACAAAATGCGGTATGACAAAATAACCAACTTTGACCAACCCAGACCCTTGTTTACAGATTATGTGGTTGTTTGCTTATTTCCAGTGTTAGAAAGTCGTTGGAGTTTTACTAAATGGCAGCACAAAAAATAAATAAAACTAAGCCAATGGCATTTCCATTTATATTTTCTAATTGGAAATTCTGCTATTAACAGCTGTTTTTTKTTTACAATTGCATTGTGACACTGTTCAGGGCGCAAGATGTCTGCAAATTTTATATAAAGAATCTTTTGAACTCTTAAAATTCGGATTATTTAATAAGCACATACCTTCAATAAAGCCCATTTCCTGAATAGCAGAACTTATTTTAAATTGAATTATGTTGCTTTTTAAACTTGTTTAGGCATTTTATAAGTAGAAATTTCATTGAACTTAAAATGTAAACAATGAACAGTTGTTTGTGTAAAAATAAGCATATAACCATACAATATGGGATGTTCACGGATCATAGAGRYTATTTTTAATCTAATAACCACATAACCCGATAACCACCTTACCGTGAACAGCCTAAATATAAACTTTTTTACTTAGGTTTGGGCAATTGATTACAAATGCACTTGTGCACTTGAAAACAGCCCAAACCATGCGACATAAATTATATGACAATACATACACATGTATTGTATTGTATAAAACAACCCCATGTGGTGTGCCGTACATAAACATACATATATTTAATTAGAAAAGTAAGACTTCTAAAATCTATATCTATATATTCTATATATATATATAAATGCGAAAGTAACTCTGTCTGTCTGTTACTCTTTCACGCCTAAACGGCTGAACGGATTTTGATGAAATTTGGTATGGT
>NW_017536975.1:210825-213159 GCF_001853355.1 Bactrocera latifrons | reverse complement strand
AAGGAGAGAATGTTTTAATCCCCCGTATACCCATAATTCCCACAGATTTGCCATTCCAGTTTAAGAGATTACAGTTTCCGCTGAAAATCGCATTCRCTATGACGATAAATAAAGCTCAGGGGCAAACATTAAAAGTAGCCGGTATTAACTTAGAAAAGAGTCCACAGAATCTCCATGTGTTGGCCAGAGAGGGAAAAACAAAGAACATAGTTTACAAAAATGTACTACAGTAGTAAGGTCTCTTATTTTTAGCTTCCTACATTATTATAGATACTACTTACATTAAGTTAGTACTTCCTATGCAGACGATGTTGCGGTATAACATCGGGGGTTGGCAGGTAGATAGTTAGTAGTATTTTAAACCGATTTACATTTTGATTACATTTACTAAGGAAACATTCGGAGTTATCCATTATGTGCTTAGGTTGTTTTTGAAGAAATTTTGATGTGAAGTTGAGGACCGGAACACGATAGTGGGACATGGTTGCAGGGGGACTTACAGCCGGGAGAAAAAACTTATGCGGACGAAGTCGCGGGTGAAAGCTAGTAATATATATGTACAAATGAATTAGTGATGTGTTAGTGGATATAAAAGTTAAAAGCATAATTGTAAAATTCATCACAAACCAAACAAATACGCTCTTTAAATAGTTAAAATTGTTAACCTTAGATGCAAATATCTCAAAAACAATAGGTCAGAGGTAACTATTATAAGTAGTATATTTATATATATAGTATATTTAATCAGAAGAATCTCCTCGAACTGTACATACCATACATATCTAGGCAAATGGGCAAGAGGAAAAGTGGTTTCAGATGCCAGTGCTGGATGCTTCGCCTGTACGTTTCATGTTCCAGCGATTGCCTATCCCGTTTCAACGTTTGCAAAGAGGTAGTGAGGACATAAATGACAATCAACAAGTGGGAAAATCAAATTGAGTGATCGGCGGAAATTCCATTGAAACTGTGTATGAATTCATTCAAGATTTTGACCGTACATTTGAGCTTACGATAGCTGTATACAAATTAACGACAGCCTCTGCATAGCAACTTTACCATACCTGTGAATAAAATTCAATCTTTGCACTTTGCAATTACACTGTCTAATAAATTAGAAGTCGTAATTAACGCTTTTGATTATTTAAGAATTCGATATGCTTTTTCCGTTCTGAATCCAATAATCTGGATTCAATCAAGCTGATGCTTWCACTTCAGCTTTAGCTTTAATTTTAAATAAATAAGACCAAAAGTATATATATTAGTATTTCAGAAGTAAAGATTTGATTTTTATCCGGCAATCCACGGAAACCACACGTGTTCTTATTTTATCCGCCCGTTCGCGGTTTTTACATATATTTTTTTAAAATTCCCTCGTCGCGGGAATTAATTCGCACGCTTTGTTCCGCACAAATTGCATAACGACCAAAAATTACTCAAAATCCAACATTCTTGTGATCGATTATTTGACCAAAATTCAAATTTTAACCATTAACCTCGTATTCCCCTGTTATGACACGGTGCGAATTCTTCCTTTTCGGAAAAATGCATTTGCCCACGAAAGGAAAGCGTTATATAGACAAAAAGCCATTCAAAATACTTGCATCGACATACTGGCGATCATATCGGCCAATGAGCTAAAACACTCGTTCGACATGCTTTTGGACCGAGCAATTGAAGCAGAAGGAGACAATTTTGAATAAAATAAATGGATTTTGCCGAAAATACTTTGTCCTGTTTACTTTGGAAAGCTCTCGTAGTAACCGAAAATAGTTTTATCGGTTTTAATGCGATAAACTTAAAATGGGAGCCGAAAATTGTACGATTAGTTAAGAGGGAAATCATAGGCTCCAGCAACTTAATTATGTTGGAATGGGTAATTCTAATACATTATAATAACACTTCTTATATTATTTAAAAGGGAGACTGCTAATAATATCTTCAAAATATTTAAGGAAAGTATTTATTTGAAAACTCAACGAAGATTTTTGTCAACCTTACCGCTGGTGAGGGGAATTCAAAACAATCTTTCATCGAGTGAGAAATCTTTCATTCTGAGTTTGTAAACCTTATATACTACTAGTTTTTTCCGCATAAGTTTTTTCTCCCGGCTGTAAGTCCCCCTGCAACCATGTSMSACTATCGTGTTCCGGTCCTCAACTTCACATCAAAATTTCTTCAAAAACAACCTAAGCACRTAATGGATAGCTCCGAWTGTTTCCTTAGTAAATAATGTAAATCGGTTTAAAATACTACTAACTATCTGCCTGCCAACCCCCGATGTTAGACAGTGCGACATCCGCAACATCGTCTGCATAGGAAGTACTAACTTAATGT
>NW_017536975.1:207274-209090 GCF_001853355.1 Bactrocera latifrons | reverse complement strand
ATTCCATGTTACTAATATGAACTGTATAAACTCGTCCTAAAGCATCTCCAGATTTGACGCCAGGCCAATCCTGAACAGAAGTACCTTGAATGCGGCGTTTCCWAGTTTTCCTACTTGCATCCCAAGTATAAYACCTCGGCACCTCGACATAAAGAAGAGTTTTTGCAAACTCATCTCTGATACAAAAATCAAAAAAAAAACAGTGAGAGTGGTTTTTGGCGGAGTAGTTATTCGTTCGTGGAAATTGTTTTCAGTAAAATAAACGCGTTCACCATTTTCTAAATGCACGCTGAGATGTATCACGGTGGGATGTCTTTCGTGCAACGGAAATCCTAACAGACGCCACACGGCCTCGTTGCTGCTGACATACCGACCAGACTTATAAGTTTGTACCTCATCTACAGGATTCGCAAGATCAGTATTTGTAAAATTKAAAATAGCTTGATCACTACCCTTGTTTATATATTTGCAGATATATTTGATGGCGCGTACTGAAGTGCATGCCTCAACAATTATGTGTGCGTTAAACATTTTTGATAAAATTGGTGAATAGGGGACTACCCAACTATTATCAACCGTAACVTCGCTACCATTTCGAAGCTTCACGGTTGCTGTTCGACCTCCGTCTGCTGGCGCTCTTCTACGATACTGCGGCTATCCGTGGTCGTTGTGAACGGTCTCTTTCACTAACTTGAGATAAAATTTTTTTGTGCATTTTCCGTCTTTCATGCAGGGGCTCTGTGGATTTTCGGATCCGCATGGACCGTGAATCATATTTTTTACAATAATGTCATGGAGTGTCTTGTCAATGTTAGGATCCGGYATTTCAGCGCTGATTATGTTATCTATTTGATCGGGTCGTAACTTATCTTTGAACCACAATAATATRTGGACATGTGGCAGTCCACGTTTCTGCCATTCGACAGAGTACATAAAGCAGCGCGCTTCTCCGAACACTCGGCCTTTATTAATCACACAATCACGACCAACCCTCAAGGGCTGCAAATACTTTGGTCGGAGTTAGCAGATACCTTAAAAGGCCCAACTCGGTCGGCAGCCAAGTGGAGGGAGGTACGTTCATAAATGCTTGTGTATGTTTCACATTATTAAAATATGTTTCCATAGTCTTTAATGTATTGGAAACATCAGTTGCGATCGCGAGCGCGCAAACTTAAGGCACATGCGCAAGCGACTGGTGAAGGCCCTCCGATAAAAGGAATAACGGAGTTCGAGGAGCAAGCCATTATAACCTTTGGGGCAGCAGCGGTGGATGGATTGCCGGCTGTTGCGACTATGGGTCACTAGGTAATATTTTAATTTAAAAGTTGTCGGACTATATATTTTATTATTACATGAGGCAATAATTGGTTCGTTTTATACTTACAGGTTTTGCCGCCGTTGTATTTGAATACAGAACCAGTCGCTGCTCAAGCTCCAGCTTCCTCCCCAACAACAACAGTCACATCGCGTGCTCCAGCTTTTCCTGCTCTCTCTATAAGTTTTTCTTCCTAACCATCGCCTCCAGATTCTTCTTCCTTATCTCCTCCCATCTTGCTTTCTAATATGCCATCTCCTACTTACATCCCTTCTGAAGGTAAATTGACTGCAGCGAAGATGCTTGGAGCAGTGCTAAAAAAAAATGGAGGACCGCGAAAAGCGAGAGGAGGAGGCAATTGCTCTACAAGAGAAAATTGTAGAGCAAAATGTGCAGAGAACAAGGGTGGCCATTGCTTAGCAAAAGAAAATTGTAGAGCAAAACGAGCAGATGACGTGAGAAATTAGATAAATAATAATAAAAATAAAATAAAATGAATTA
>NW_017536975.1:203524-206969 GCF_001853355.1 Bactrocera latifrons | reverse complement strand
TACAGAGACAGTAAGTAACTTACATAAATACGTAATATATACATATCTGTATTATAAAGACATGATGTAACGTTCCCTTACTCTAGCACCCTCCCTAAAATTGGGGTTTTCGAAAACAATTTCGGTGTCTTTTGGTTCTTCTAAAACTTCTTCGAAGCCGAGGTCTACAGCAACACCATGCTTCAGTAAAATGTTGTGAAGAATTTGAGGGCTGTAATGAAGAATGCGGTAATACCAAAGGTCCTTGGTCACCTAACAACCAAGAATCACTTTACGTGTTATAGGTACTTATGAGGTGCATACGTGTTGGGGATGTGGTCCAAATACCAGAATCATGGCAAGACCCGGGATATCTCGCGTTGACAGCGGTGAACAGAAGTCGATGATCACAAACCTGCCAAAAATGCAAATATATACATATGTATTAACAGAAAGATTGGTAAATAGTTTGTATAATATAGAACATTACGTACTGCTTCTACATTAAGGCTGTAAAATACTTTCCGCTTCATGAAAAGTGAGAGAGGAGTAGTTACGTCTGTGCTTGAGGATGAACAATCCCAATATGGGTTCAATCGATTGGTGAGGGCATGGGAATAGGGCTGTTAGTCTCAAAATATTGCCTCAAATTTGAGACCTGGTAGTTAGCAGGTCACAAAACCAAAAAGAACTCTTGTYTGCCATTTTGAATGTACTGAATATAGATCATTATAGATATTAATCGATTATCGTGTTTTATATTTTATAAGCAACCCAAACACGAAAAGGCTAAAAAAAAACAAATTTACATAAATTTCGTTAATATTATGAAACAAAGTCAAAATATATTTTTATTTTTATTGATAATTATATTTTTTGATTATGTTATTGAAAATTTAATATTTGTTATCGRCATATTTATTTTCATTCAAGTATAAAAACATCTCTGAATAATGAAATGTTTTTTGTGACTGTCACTTACAGAATAGCAAAAGCGTCTCAAGTCTCAAAACTTGTCTCTAACTTAAAATCTCAAATTTATAGACTTGATACTGTATCACAGTACAGAATCGCACGGGTATTCTTTATATACCCATTATATAAAATTTTCTCCTTTTCTGAATGTATTGAATGAAGAATATTTCGACTAGTATTATGTTATTTAGTGGTAAGGATTATGGATATCGGTACACAGTTCTCCAAAGCACTAATAGAATATGATAAATTTACATATATATTGACTACCTCATGTCGATTTCAATGTAAATAGCTTAAATAAATTCTAATATCTCAGCCGAGAGCCTCGTCTGCTAGCGCTACGTTTGCTTTACTTTATGTAATAATTAATTATTATGTAAGCTTTGTATAAATAAGTAAATAAAAATAAATTCTAATATAGTAATGAAACTTTTGCCTTTCGTACTTATGTTATACTTAAGTACTGAAAATGAGGGAGTTAAGAAATGCTTAAATACAAGCACCTTTTGTTTTAATTATACTTGTGAAAAGATATTGTTTGCTGTAAAAGAAGAAAGTTTTTCTTACATTGCGTTTTCATGCTACGGGAAGAATTTGATGTAAGTTTAAGATTTAAGATATTCCAATCTTAAAGTACGATGTTAGGAATTATAACGATAGTATCTCACTAGACAGTGAAATTCAAACACTCACATCACTCTTTTCCACTATTTACCGCAACTCTTAGATTCGCTATCGAAAATCCGTAGAATATTTTTCTGGAATTTTTCTGTGTTTTTGCTAAGTTTATGAGGTAATAATTTTACTATTTTCTCCAAATTTCAAAATTGTGTAGAAGTTCACGCAAGTGATGAAAGTGCTCTGATCGCCATTCACTTGGGAGTGACCAGAACCGATTCTTTTACATATGACTCAAGCAGCTCACGACTTCCGGTATTTGACCAAGTATTCTCTGGGTAGAATAAGAACATGAGTTTGAATGCGAGCCAAAGTGAGAAGGCGAATTGTCCCCTACATAGGATTGTGCGTTGGGTTTGGGACCCGCCACGTAAAAAAAAACCACCCCAATTGAAAGGAAGCAACAAGTCTCGGATGAGTAAGGGGGTCACTCATCCGAGGCTTGTTACTTCCCTGTTGATGACGACCATGGCAAACGAATTAAAAACTATGATTTGAGGGCATGCACCTGGAATGTTCGGTCCCTTAATTGGGAGGGTGCCGCTGCCCTGCTGGTTGATGTCCTCGTGAAAATAAAGGCTGACATCACCGCCGTCCAAGAAATGCGATGGACGGGACAAGGACAGTCCCGAATACGTCCTTGTGGCATTTACTACAGTGGCCATATGAAGGAGCGCAAGTTTGGTGTRGGMTTCGTGGTGGGAGAGAAACTCCGTCGCCGAGTACTATCATTCACTCCGGTGAATGAACGCCTAGCCACAATTCGTATCAAAGCGAGGTTCTTCAACATTTCGCTGATCTGCGGCATCGCCCCGACGGAAGAGAAGGACGATGTGAACAATGATGCCTTTTATGAGTGCTGGGAACGCACTTATGAGAACTGCCCCCGCCACGATGTCAAAATCCTGCTTGGCGACTTTAACGCCWGGGTGGGCAAAGTTGGCACTACGTTCGGTAAATGCAGCGTCCACGATGAAATATCCCCAAATGAGGGATGAGGCTGATCGACTTTGCCGGGGCACGAAACATGGTTATCTGTGGTACTATATTCCAGCATAAAAGATACATCAAGCTACCTGGCTGTGTCCGGATCGAAAAACCACCAACCAGATCAGAACCAGTGTTTTAGATGTGCGTGCGCTCTGAGGTCCTAACATCGACTCCGACCATTATGTTGTTGCAGCCAAGATTCGCACCCGCCTGTGTGCAGCAAAAAACGCACGCCATCAAACACCATAATGACCGACGAACGATTTGCTACGCGGCTTGCACTCCTGCTCTCTGAGAGCACTCGTCAACAACTCGGTATAAGGGAACTGTGGAACGGGTTTTTAAACAGTGCAGATGCAACCGAAATCATTGGTTTTTGGAAAGTGCAAAAGAACAGCTGGTACGACGAGGAATGCCGTGTCGCAGCGGAGAGAAAACAGGCTGCCTACCTCGCAACGTTACGATCGACCAAAACACGTGCGAGATGGGGTAGATACCGAGAGTTGAACAGGGAAGCGAACTTAGAGAAGGTTTCAAGACCGGAGCATACCCTTGTGGAACCCCCAAAGGGGATCTAGTCACTGATGCCCAGAGCATACTTAAATTATGGAGGGAACACTTCTCCAGCCTGCTCAATGGCAGTGAACGCACAACGCCAGGAGAAGACGAACCCGATGCCCCAATCGACGACGATGGAGCAGACGTTCCATTGCCCGACCAGGAATAGCAATTGCCCGCCTGAAGAACAACAAAGCGGCGGGGGCCGATGGATTGCCGGCCGAGCTATTCAAACACGGCGGCGAAGAGCTGATAAGGAGCA
>NW_017536975.1:202107-203309 GCF_001853355.1 Bactrocera latifrons | reverse complement strand
ACCGTTAACAAACTGATTGGACCTTATCAGTGTGGCTTCAGACCTGGAAAATCAACAACCGACCAGATATTCACCATGCGCCAAATCTTGGAAAAGATCCGTGAAAGGAGAATCGACACTCACCACCTCTTCGTCGATTTCAAAGCTCTTTCGACAGCACGAAAAGGGGCTGCCTTTACGCCGCGATGTCTGAATTTGGTATCCCCGCAAAACTAATACGGCTGTGTAAACTGACGTTGAGCAACACCAAAAGTTCCGTCCGAATCGGGAAGAGTGAAAGAGGGCAACACGAAATATCCATTGCTTTTAAACAAACAATCGACGCACTCGCGACTTGGCACTCACGTCACTGACAGCCATAACTTTGAAGTTGTTGATAATTTCGTCTATCTTGGAACCAGCATTAACAGTAACAACAATGTGAGCCTCGAAATTCAACCCAGGATAACTCTTGCCAACAGGTGCTACTTACGACTGAGTAGGCAATTAAGAAGCAAAGTTCTCTCTCGACGAACACAAACCAAACTCTATAAGTCACTCATAATTCTCGTCCTGCTATATAGTGCAGAGGCTTGGACGATGACAACAACTGATGAGTCGACATTGCGAGTTTTCGAGAGAAAAGTTCTGCGAAAGATTTATGGTCCTTTGAATGTTGGAGAACCTCGCTTTGATGCGGATTGTGGCTAGAGGTTCATTCACCGGGGTGAATGATAGTACTCGGCGACGGAGTCTCTCTCCCACCACGAATCCCACACCAAACTTGCGCTCCTTTATRTGGCCACTGTAGTAAATTCCACAAGGACCTACTTGTCTCTGTCCTTGTCCCGTCCATCGCATTTCTTGGACGGCGGTGATGTCAGCCTTTATTTTTACGAGGACATCAACCAGCTGGGCAGCGGCACCTTCCCAATTAAGGGACCGGACATTCCAGGTGCATGCCCTCAATTCGTAGTCCTTATTTCTTTTGCCATGGTCGTCATCAAAAGTGGGGTCTCTCATCCGAGGCTGTTGTTGCGTTTTCATTTGGGTGGTTTTTTTACGTGGCGGGTCCCAAATCCAGCGCACAACCCTATGCAGGGAATGTATCGCCTTCTCACTTTAGCTCACCTTCAAACGGATGTTCTTAGGCTACCCAGAGGATACTTGGTCAAGGACCGGAAGTCGTGAGCTGCTTGAGTCATATGTAAAAGAATCGTTTC
>NW_017536975.1:197476-201672 GCF_001853355.1 Bactrocera latifrons | reverse complement strand
CTGCTTGAGTCATATGTAAAAGAATCGTTTCTGGCCACTCCCACGTGAATGGCGATCAGAAAACTTTCCTCACTTGCGTGAACTTCCACACATGACTCCATCCATGCATATTTACTATCTAGAATTAATCCAAGAAACTTAAGTGTAGGAGAACATGAAATATTTACATTGTTGAATGAAATCGGTGGAAAATGACAATCATGTTTTTTACAAATGTGGAGTAAACTGGATTTTAAGTACGATATTGATGCGCCTGCGGGAAGGGACCATAGGGATAGTTGAGAAAGGATTTTTTCAAAGGTAGAGGATATAGAACTAAGGTCAGAAGATTTTGAAAATAGAAGGAGATCATCAGCATATAATTGATGCTGAATACTAGGGAAGAAAGAAAGGATAGAGCTGATTTCATCAAATGCTATGGTGAACAGAATAACTGATAGCGSTGATCCCTGAGGAGTGCCGTTATCCAAAGGAAGAGTCGGGGAAGATGTGCCAGAAATAAGAACWTTGATTTTACGTTTAGAAAGAAAGGATTTAACAAAACTAAATATACGGGGGCCAACCTTYCATTTGATTAATTGTCTTAAAACTAGTCTAGACGAGTATTCAGAGGAGAAATTATAATCAGAAGAGCTTAACGAGAAAAATTTGGCGAATTCTAAAGCTATATCCGGTAGATATAGTAGATTGCCTTGAGAGGAGTTGATATGTATGAAACATGTAAGTTTTAATTTTAATTTAATATCTAGAATTATGTATCTATGGGTACTTKGGTATGTGATTGTGGATGGCAGGAGGGTACAGGTGAAGTTGTGGAACGGGTTATAGTGGTAGGAGAAGTAGTTGTGGAAAGGGGTGAGAAGGATGGAGAGGGAGAATTGTGTAGGGAAGAGACGGAGGGAGAAGGGGTTAATGGGCAATCATTATGGATTGTGTGTATGTTGAAGAATTATTGTTTGAAGTTGTAGCTTTAATGTTGTCATTAGAATTATTAGTGTTTGAAGTTTTCTCGATGTTGATGTATTTTTTTGAGTGAGTATKGTTGTTGGAAGCTGTTACATTAGCATAGAAGAATGGTGAGGGAGTAGAAGGCTTTTGAGATTTGTATAAATTGATGGCTTCACGCATCGAACATTTGTGGATAGTTTTAATTTTAAGTATTTCTTTAGACTGGACAAATTTTGGACAGGCGTTAAGGAAGAAGGGTGTTCACCATCGCAGTTAGCACATTTGATTCTAGAGCATTCAGTGGGAGGGGTTTGATTTGGGGTAGGTTGCAGATAGCACAAGATGGGGTCTTATTACATCGCTTATCAGTATGACCCATCAACTGACAATTCCTGCAGCGCATGGGACTAGGATAGTAGGGACGGATATCGAAGGTACACCAGGCAACTTCAATACGACTAGGTAAAGTATATTTATCAAAAGTTAATAATAAAGCACCAGTAGGTACACGATTACCATTGTTTATCTTCGTAAAATTATAAACATCGGATACACTTTGATCTTTTAGACCATCAGCAAGCTGACAGATAAATGGAGCGTAAATTGTACCCTTTACTGAGTTCAGAGAGTTGTGAAGAGATATATCAACAGCACCAGCTCCGGGAAGATGTTTGGTTTGTAAAAATTTGTCAGCGATTTTTTGGTTCTTGACCAAAAGAAGTAGNCACGCATCGAACATTTGTGGATAGTTTTAATTTTAAGTATTTCTTTAGACTGGACAAATTTTGGACAGGCGTTAAGGAAGAAGGGTGTTCACCATCGCAGTTAGCACATTTGATTCTAGAGCATTCAGTGGGAGGGGTTTGATTTGGGGTAGGTTGCAGATAGCACAAGATGGGGTCTTATTACATCGCTTATCAGTATGACCCATCAACTGACAATTCCTGCAGCGCATGGGACTAGGATAGTAGGGACGGATATCGAAGGTACACCAGGCAACTTCAATACGACTAGGTAAAGTATATTTATCAAAAGTTAATAATAAAGCACCAGTAGGTACACGATTACCATTGTTTATCTTCGTAAAATTATAAACATCGGATACACTTTGATCTTTTAGACCATCAGCAAGCTGACAGATAAATGGAGCGTAAATTGTACCCTTTACTGAGTTCAGAGAGTTGTGAAGAGATATATCAACAGCACCAGCTCCGGGAAGATGTTTGGTTTGTAAAAATTTGTCAGCGATTTTTTGGTTCTTGACCAAAAGAAGTAGGCTGCCGTGTTCGTGACGTGATTTTGTTAATGTCTTTGCTTATGGCCTGAATACCTTTATGTACTGCAAAGCAAGAAGTGGATGCAATAGTTTTTCTGGCGTCCTGTGATTTGATTACGAGGTACTTGGGATCATCCTTCTTAGAAATAGGTAATTCCGGGAAGAATTCCAGCGCTGAATTTTCTGGCTTTTTCCTCTTCTTTTTAGGACCCTGGGATAATAGTGCAAACCTATTATCCCCCAGCTTGTTGGCCCCAGGGGGCATTGCGAAAGAGTTTATGATCTTACCCGATTAAATTGTGGGTTTAACTTTATAATTAAAAGAATAAAAAAACACGTCGAAAGTGTAACGAATTGAAGCACAAAATGTCAAAGCTAGGTTAAATTGCCCGTACACTAAGTAACGAGAAGTTATGCAGCGAGTATGTATATGTGCGCACGATATGAAAGAAATCAACCGTACACAACCACGAACAACGAACGACTGTTCTGAAGATATAGCTTTGAGAAATGCTCGAAACAGTGCTGTCAAAATTTCTCCCAACTACCCAATCGATCTAATGAATTTTACACAGGTCTTCGAGGTATAATTGACAAGATTTTTTTTTTGTTCATTTACAACTATAAAAAACACACAAAAATATAGAGAAATTACTACAGAAATTTTAATTTTTTTGGTATAACCGTCTTTCACTTTTTTGTCTTTCCTTCGTTTAATACTTAACACGCATTTTTTTTAATGATATTAAAAGAAGTTATGCTGTCAATGCGGATGCATCTTTTTTTCCGAAGATCGGACTGTCTGACGTCGTAATGGTCGAGTGTAGAATGTTTTCTTTTGAAAATTTTGCAAARGCAATGGTGAACACCCTTCTTCCTTAACGCCTGTCCAAAATTTGTCCAGTCTAAAGAAATACTKAAAATTGAAACTATCCACAAATGTTCGATGTGTGAAGCCATCAATTTATACAAATCTCAAAAGCCTTCTACTCCCTCACCATTCTTCTATGCTAATGTAACAGCTTCCAACAACAATACTCACTCAAAAAAATACATCAACATCGAGAAAACTTCAAACACTAATAATTCTAATGACAACATTAAAGCTGCAACTTCAAACAATAATTCTTCATCCCCTACCAACATACACTCAATCCATAATGATTGCCCATTAACCCCTTCTCCCTCCGTCTCTTCCCTATACAATTCTCCCTAAAATATGTGTCTGGTAAAATAAAAAGTTTGAACAAAATATATAATCTTGTATATGAAAAACAGATTTATTGACAATAGCCCGTTTTTTGCAGGATTAAATCCTTTTTCTGCTGAATATCATTATTTGGGTTAGTACTCGTATGGTTGAGTTGATATAAAAATTTAGGTACAATACAAGTTGTAGTAAAGATGCTGAAAGATTCGATGATATAAACTACAAGCTTCAGCGAACCCTATGTCAATTTTCTTGTAATCAGGCATATCAAAATAATACAAACCTGTGCTAGCTGTCATAATACACATAAAATACATTTCGCTGATATTTGAATTTCTGCAATGAATTTCTCGTGCTCTTTCATATTTTGGTATGCAATTTTTGCGTTTCGTTCTATCTTGGAAGAACAACAGAATTCCCTATGATTAGTAGGATAAGAAAAATGTTTGTCCACCTTCCCACCACTGCTTATTCAAACAAATTGTTGGTTACGAAAGATTTAAGTGAGAATTTTTCAAACGGTGATTCCAAGGTAAGTTGCCTTAATTTCTGCATTAAGAATGGAAAGACCGCGATTTACACTGTCAATAATACTATCTGAATTTAATAGAGGCACAGAGGCTGCTGTTCTTCGGCTTGTACGCGAACCATTCCATCGAACGCGATGTTCGCTGTGGCCAACGCGCAAAGCACCATATATTTTTTTGTCTCGAAAACTCGCTACGTCGACTCATCAGTTGTTGTCATCGTCCAAGCCTCTGC
>NW_017536975.1:190984-197256 GCF_001853355.1 Bactrocera latifrons | reverse complement strand
AAGATAGACGAAATTATCTACGACTTCAAAGTTATGACTGTCAACAGTGACGTGAGTGCCAAGTCGCGAGTGCGACGACTGTTTGTTTGATGACAAGAGATATTTCGTCTTGCCTTTGTTCACTGCCAGAATCATTTGTTTTGCTTCCTTGTCCAGTCCGGAGAAAGCAGAATTAACGGTGCGAGTGTTGAGGCCGATGATATCAATCGGCATACTCCAGCAGTTATACACTCTTATAGAAGATGGTACCTTCTCTATTTAGTTCCGAAGCTCGAATTATTTTCTCCAGAAGCAGGTTGAAGAAGTGGCACTGTGGGGGGGGAGTTGCCTTGTGTGAAAACACGTTTGGTATCGAACGGAACGGAAAGGTCCTTTCCGATTCTGATGGAGTTTTTGGTGTTGTTCAACGACAGTTTAGTCAGCCATATTAGCTTTACGGGGATACCGAATTCGGACATGCCGGCATGAAGGCAGCTCATTTTCGTGCTGTCGAAAGCCTCTTTGAAATCGAAGAAGAGGTGGTGTGTGTCGATTCTCCTTTCACGGGTCTTTTCCAAGATTAAGTGCTTGGTGAATACCTGGCCGGTTGTTGATTTGCCAGGTCTAAAGCCACACTGATAAGGTCGAATCAGTTTATTGACGGTGGGCTTTAACCCTCTCACAATACGCTCGAAAGAACCTTATATGCGATGTTGAGGAGGCTTATCCCACGGTAGTTGGTTCAGACTGTGGGTCTCCTTTTTTATGGACTGGACATAGCATAATTTAAATATGCTCTGGGCATAGGTGACTAGATCACCTTTGGGGGTTCTACAAGGGTATGTTTCGATCTTGAAACCTTCAATTTTCCGTAGAATTTTCGAGCATTACCCCTGTCGGCTAGCTTATCAAGCTCTTCGTACTCACGCATTTCTTCCTCTTTCTTTTTCTGTCTGCAAATGCGTCTCGGTTCCCTCTTCAGCTCTGGGTATCTATCCCATCCCGCACGTGTTATGGTCGATCGAAAAGGTGGGAGGTAGGCAGCCTGTTTTCTTTCCGCTGCGACACGGCACTCCCCGTCATACCAGCTGTTCTTTTGCACTTTCCGAAAACCAATGGTTTCGGTTGCAGTGGTACGTAAAGAGTTTGAAATGCCGTCCCACAGTTCCCTTATACAGTTGCTGACGAGTGATCTCAGAGAGCAGGAGTGCAAGCCGAGTAGAAAATCGATCAGCTTTCTGTTGTTATTGCAGCTTTTCGACGTCGAACCTTTCTTGTGTTTGTTGGCGTGCGTTTTTTGCTGCAAAGAGGCCGGTGCGAATCTTGGCTGCAACAAGATAGTGGCCAGAGTCGATGTTAGGACCTTGGAGCGCACGCACATCTAAAAGACTGGAGACGTGTCTTCCGTCTATCACAACATAATCAATTTGGTTGGTGGTTTTTCGATCCGGAGACAGCCAGGTAGCTTGATGTATCTTYKTATAATGGAATCTAGTACTACAGATAACAATAAGTCGGGCCCCGGCAAAGTCGATCAGCCTCAACCCATTTGGGGATGTTGAAATCGTGGCGTAAAACCTCTCATAAGTGCGCTCCAAGCACTCATAAAAGGCGTATTTGGTTACATCGTCCTTCTATTCCGTCGGGGCGTGGGCGCAAATCAACGCTATGTTGAGTTACGTTCACTCACCGGAGCCTAATGGGTCAAGAGCATTTAAACGGCTTCAATTTCCCGCTCTAACTACAAACTAGTCCCCAGGCCAAGCTTTTGAATCAATATGGACAGACCTACCAAAGGATGTTTTACTCATAGCCAATAGAATATTGGTCCATCCCAAATCGAAGGCCCTGAA
Source organism: Bactrocera latifrons (assembly GCF_001853355.1). NCBI lineage: Eukaryota > Metazoa > Arthropoda > Insecta > Diptera > Tephritidae > Bactrocera > Bactrocera latifrons. The sequence goes on along the minus strand of NW_017536975.1, from coordinate 195,424 downwards.
AATCAATTTATATTGCTGTCACAAAATAAATTAGCATTAAATATCGTATACAGGGAACTTCTGGTTAAATAAATTATTTTTCAGGTATAGAGAAAGTAAAATATATAATAAAAGTCCTTTTACCAAATTATAAAAAAATACAATAATAAAACAAATTAGCGTTTCTGTTCGAATTTCCTTCATTTAACTAAGTTTTAATGACCCCAAGAAAAACCGAGAAAGTATGTGTGGGAGAGTCTGTACAAAATTATAACTTTTGAAATGATTGTTTAATACCTGTGTGAAGCCGGGGCAGGCTGCTAGTAAATTATAAAAAGTTTACAAGGTGACATATAAACCATATGTAACCTTTTGTGAAAATTATTGTAAGTCATATAATTCAGTTTGTAATGTACAATATAATATACATATATGTACATATATATAATATTTGAAACTAACCGCCAGTAACTAGTAAAAATTAAACCATAATATATGAAAGGAGCGCTGAAACGAGAGGGTAACATATAGTTTTCCAAAAGAGGAACCGGAAAATATATGCAGCATTTTCGCAAAAGCAATGATATAAACCAAATTAGATAATCACACCAACGTGTATATGTAAGGGACAACTAATGCCTTAATGTCTTATCGGTAACCAATTTCCTAACTTTTATCCGACTTTTGGAGCAGTTTTTTAGTTTTTTGCTTTTATCTTTTACAAAAAATAGTTTACACTACATTTGAAATCCAGTAATCTTTTTTTCCACACACAATGATAATTCGGGTGCTGGAGCACGGTGCTCGTTCGTTCCGTAGATGTGCTTGGCCGTGGGAAAACGGTCGGCACAAGTTATTCCACAAAAATATTAAAATAAAACCCAAAAGATTTCTTATAATAAATGTATTTTACAAATAATAAATTGGACAAACACTTACCACGTTTGGATCGGTGAGCGGTCGCAAAAGGAGAGAGCGCACAACTTTTAGTTACGGTTTAATTGCGCGCTAATTAAACTTCGAAAAAAGTTCGAATAAGAGGAAAAGAAAAGATTGCTCTGCCGATACAGACGTGGCAAAAGAAATTGGGCGAGGGCCGCCCGCCTTGCAGTATTACTGCAAATGCAGTTTACAATAGGTTACTTAAAACTAACTTAACTAACTGGCTCCTGCATTTCGTCTTCTTTGCAGATGGGGTGACCGACGAAACGAATCGAGTCAAGTTCGGTCCGGGAAATGCCGCTGAGATGAATCGAATCTCAGTCGGTCATTGGCATAGAAGTCACCACCTTCCGAGGTCGGCGAGACGACTCGAGTCTAACTCGATCCTGGGTAGGCGGTAAATGTGAGAGGTGTTGGCAGCCAGTGTACTTTATGGTACCGATATTATACGACACTGGACATTATATATCGAAGTGTCGATGAGTTGACCCCCTCTCCTTGATAATACGGCGTGCAACTGCTTGACGACGAACGTCTCGTCCACGCTTTCGCTTCGGATGGGGTGGCCGATGAGACGAATCGAGTCTCGTTTGGTCCGAACAATGTCGCTGAGACGAATCGAGTCTCAGTCGATCGTTGCTATGCCGCCAATCCGAAAGGAAGTTACCAGCACCCCGAAGTCGGCGAGACGACTCGAGTCTGGCTCGATCTTGGGCGTGTGGTATGCGGGAGAGTCATCATTGGTCAGAGCTTTGTGGGTTACCGTCATGCATTGAGGTGGGTTGATTGTAGACAACTCTGTTGGTCGAACTGTTGCTGCTGCTGTTGTTGCTGTCGTTGGCCACCGCGGCCAATGTAGAAGAGCCGTTCGAGGTGGCTGTTTCGTTTAGAATGTTAGCCAAATGATGTGATGGTGTTGATGTCGGTGTTGGGGGCTGTTGTGGTGGCTGATGCAGCTGATGTTGCTGGATTTCCAGCGGTTGATGCTGAAGTTGTTGTTGTTGCGCTGCCACCGTTGGGCTGAACGCCATGGGTGACGAAATGTGCGCTGGAGACATAGACGGCTGCGTTATCGGCAGCTGTGCTTCATTCTGCGTTGACTCCTGTCGTTGTTGTTGTTGATGCTGTTGTGGTAATGGCTGTTGCCGCGGCTGTGACTGAATCGCTGTCTGCGTCTGTGTTAGGATCCGAGTAGGCGTTGACGTCGGCAGTGGCTGTGACTCCAATTGTGAAATTTGTTGTTGTTGTAGTATTGACTTGAAACTAGCTGGTGCCTCTTGTGTCACCGTTAACATTGCAGTAAACGGATCGCCTATCAATTGGTGGTTGTACTTCTGTTGATATGGTTGATGCATTCGTTGTTGAGGCGTTATTGGATGATGTGGTGATAATTGTGGCTGATGTCTTTTCGACTGCTGTTGCCGTATAGTCTGTTGATGGCGCGATTGTTGTGCCTGTTGTGTAAATATAGAATAAGTATAATTTTGACTACAAAAATGGGTTTGTGTTTGTTGTTTAGCTATGGCTGAATTTTCTCCGTTGACATTACCATTTATCTTCGTTTCTTCGGAGGGAACGGAACCTGTTAAGATCCAACCGAACACTGTATGTTGTGCAACAAGTGATCCGAAGATTTTTGATTTTACCCCATTTAGAATGATTTTCGGATAAAGATCCGCTCCAATCAAGAAGTGAAGCTTTTGAGTCGCATAGAAATTATTATCCGCTAAGGGGATATTGGGTAACCTTTTTAAAATTGAGGAATTCATTGACCTGGATGGAAGAAGTCCAGTCAATTTTGGCAGTACCAACGCTTCCGCTTCTAGTTTTAAACTTTTGTTGCGGSGCGAGCTAATTGTAATCGCGCATACCGATTGAACTCATCCTGATACGGTATTATTCAATCCTGAAGCTCGCGCACTGACCTTTTTGCTTGCCAGATGGAAGCGTTTTTGCAAACTATTGCTTAAGAAGGTGGCTTCAGATCCCRAATCAATCAGGGCTCTGACAGTGAAGGCGATCTTGTTGTGACATATGGTCACCATGGCTGTACCTAAGAGCATGCTTCGACTGGTAGGCACATTTGAAATATTGGCGTTAATAGAGGCCACATGAGATTTAGTAGAAATCTCAGTAGTGTCTGTGCTGTCGGATATCTCACCTATTTCCTCACTCTGATCCCGGTGAATCATAGAGTGATGTCTCTGTTTACATTTATTACAATTAAACCTACTTTTACAATTTTTGACTTCATGTGAGTCTGATAAACAGTTAAGGCAGACGTTGAGTTTTCTGACAGTATTTAACCGTGCGTTAGGTTGCATCTCAATGAATCTTTGACAGGTTTTCAAAATGTGCGATTGAGATGAGCACAGTTTACATTTGATATTGTTTGTCTGGGCCTGATGGGAATTGATGGGTTTAGATCCAATCCTTGACTGCAAGGTTGGTATCCGACCTTCACCATTAGCCGACTCAATATTAGGTTGACTACTCAACTCGCCTTTGAGCTTTGATACTCTCTCAAGCGTTTTAACCCGTTTGGTTAGAAATTTGTCTAACTCAACCTATTTTGGCATCTCTGAATCCGAATCTAGAGATTGTTCCCAAAGCGACAGTGTATAGTCCGGTAGTCGAATAGAACACAAGTACGCGAATATGGCATCCCAGCTATCTACATTGATGCCATGTATTTGTAAAGCTGATATGCAGCTATTTATCTCCCGCTGTAAATTTCTGAGTTCGGTCTCAGATTCTGTAGAAATGTGCGGAAACTTGAACAATAAATTTAGTTGTGTGTTGACAAGCACTCGCTTGTTTTCATACCTACACAACAAATTATTCCAAGCCAATGCGAATCCGTCATTCGTCAGTGGCGCTTTTGAAACAATAGCTTTTGCTTCACCTCGCGTTTTTTGATTCAAATGGAATAACTTTTCTACCGGAGATAGCCTTGGGTTATTCCCATATATAGCAGCAAATAAATCCCTAACTGAGGGCCATTGTAAAACATCGCCATGAAATATCTCAGTACCACATGGCGGTAAATTGATAGAATACCTCACGGGTTCTACAGTTTGTTGTAACCGTTCAGGTTGAATGACTGTAGAATTTGAAGTTGGGCTTTGGTTGAACGCCGTGAGGTTGTGCATGTGTTCGCCCATCAAGGCCGCGCAACACACATAAGCGTGGTCACAGCTTGAATATTTTAGCTTAATGTTGCACAAAATCAGATCTAAAACTTGGAAATTAAAATTTAAAAATTATTTCAAATATGTTGCAAAAAAGTTCAAAAGTTACAGAAGCACTCACGGACAAACTAAAAATTTAGTTGATATAGGCAGTACCTTGTTTCTTTATGAAGCGTGAATTTCTGACAGAAAAAAAATTAATAAATTGAGTAAAGTATTTTCTCAAAGTATTCTTTTTTCCAAATTTAATTTGTATGTGCTTGCTGGGTAATCGTCCCAATGCACTTGCACGCCTAGTTGATATAGGCAGTACCTTGTTTCTTTATGA